>NC_134085.1:185881374-186184915 GCF_000715075.1 Nicotiana tabacum
GCGGATGAACCCAAAATATCCTATTCGAGGGCGGATGAACCCAAAATATCCTATTCAAGGGCGGATGATCTCATTTTCAAAATCTTGGAATTGTCTTACCTCCGACTGTTTTTCTTCGAATCGTGTTGTCTTGCTATCTCTTAAAACTTGAATTAATTTCCTCGTTCCTCCGAGAAAATTTTCTACAATGGCAGAAAATTTTCTGCCCCAGTTTTGGTGCTTTTCCTTGTTCTCCAGGTGGACGCCTCACTTCTGATATTTCAACTCTTCTTCCTTGTTCTCCAGG
This sequence comes from Nicotiana tabacum, assembly GCF_000715075.1. Taxonomy (NCBI): domain Eukaryota; kingdom Viridiplantae; phylum Streptophyta; class Magnoliopsida; order Solanales; family Solanaceae; genus Nicotiana; species Nicotiana tabacum. The sequence goes on from NC_134085.1 coordinate 185,881,661, forward strand.
TGGATGCCTGATTGCTATTTCAATTGTCCTTCCTTGTTCTCCAGGTGGACGCCTGACTTCTGATAATTCAACTATTTTCCCTTGTTCTCCGGGTGGGCGCCTGATTGCTTCTTTGATTCTTCATCCTCATTCTCCAGGTGGACGCCTCATTTCTTCTTTAATTCTTCATCCTCATTCTCCAGGTGGACGCCTGATTTCTTCTTCAAAAATTTTTTTTATCCTCCGCTCTGCTTTGTTCTTGCTTGCTGGGGATAGTACCACTGTGGGAGTCTCCTTTCTTCCCCTCCTTCAAATTTGTTTTTGGGTTTTTTTTTTTCAACACTGCTGGGGATAAAAGTGTTATTTTCTTGGGATAACGTTGTTGAGGATAACGCTGCTGGAGAATTTTATCCCTTCAAATCGATGCTTCATTCTTTTGAAAGCTGCTGGGGATGATAATGGCTCTTTGCTTTTCTGAGCACAAATGTCATTTCTTTGTTCTGTCTGCTGGGGATCAACTTCCTCCATTGAAAACTTATTATGTTGGGGGCAACCCTGGTTCAAAGACCACTTCCTTGGTGCTATCTTTATACTTCCCCAAATGGGTACCTGATTTCCAGAAAATTTTCTAACTGAAAAGAAAATTTTCTGCCCCAGTTTGCATTTTCCCTTATGGTCTTCACTGCCATTCCCTTTACCTGTTTCAAACCAAACAAAATTTGTTAGTTTAAAAACCCGGTAGTTGGTTATGATACTCCTTCTGGGATGGTTTTTTCCCTTTCTCCCTTCCCCACTCTATGTTGTCCGACCCTCTTGGAACTTGGTCGAAAATCTGTCGGGGATGCTCCTATATCTCGATGATCTGCCGGGGGCCCTCTTGGAATTAGGTCCAAAATTTTCTCAACTGTTGTTTTCCTGTTTTTCTCCAACTTCCCCTGTAAATTTGGTCCTATTGGGATCTAGGCCCCTTTCATCATTTGGTCTTGCGACCAACTTCTTTTCTCTTTATCGCCTTATCTTTGGCGTGTCCTATTCGCATTTTGCTTTGCATCATTTTGGCAACTGGTAGTAAGCTCTGAAAATCCTTTTCAAAAACAAACTGCTGGGAAGGTAAAGTCTTTTAAACCAAGAAATGAAAAAGTGATTATTTCAAAAAATAGAAAAAAGAAGAAGTCTTTCTGAACAAATGCTAGGGAAAAGGAAAGAAAAGAACTTATCTGAATGATATAACCGATTCCAACGATCATGTCGCGCATTCCGGATTAATCAACCCAGTCTATTTGTATCAATCAACCTTCCAGACGGCCTCATGTTGCTGGGGATAAACAGGCACTCAAATCTTTGTGGATCCTTCCCGCCAATCTTGTTTGTCGCCTCATAGTGCCCTTCGAGGGGTTTTCACTAATAAGACTCTCTCATTTCTCTCAACTGCCGTCGCCTTATGGTGCCTGTGAAGGTTTTCACCGATAAGACTCTCTCATTTTATTTTATTTTTCAGCTGGGAATTGGAGTGTTGCCGATATGACTCTCTCTGTTGGGGATTCTTTCGGCTATCAATTCAGTTCCAGCTTATGATCTTCTTCTTTGCTGGGGATCAGAGTGTTATTCCCGACTTCTATTTGCATTGACTTAGCACTTCTCAGATACTGATCGGGAGGTCTTTTTAGGACATCAATAGGGATTTTGGTGTATGGCTGAAAGGAGAAGGGGGTATCAAAAGTTCAAAAATAATTTTTAGGGGTAAAATAGTACAACTCTTGGAATCAAACTTTCTTGCCAAAATTACAAGCGCCAACTTCTGCCCCAGTTTTTCTTGCTTGGGGATTTTTATTTTGTCACAATATATTACCTTATGCACACTATGTTACACTATGACCGAGCCGTGAGGCGCCTACGTATCCTTCTTTGAGGAATCAGGTCAAACGTAGTTCCCATTCCTTTGTTTTTTTTTTGACTTTTCTTTTGTTCTTATTATCATTACTTTTTCCGTTTTCATTACTGATTCCAAAAGAGGGGTATGAAAGAGTAAATAAGGCTCAAAAGGGGAAGCAAAGGTCAAAGTGTTTGGATAGAAGAAAGAATTGCCTCCGTCATTTCATTCTCTGATAAATGCTAAGTACAAACAAACAACAATTACAATTACCAGAAATCATAATATCTCTTAACTGCGTCAGAATTGATAGCCATGTCGACGTATTTCCCTTTGATATCTGTGGATCATAAAGCGTCATCGGGCTTGCTCTGTTTAGATTGCGATAATCAACACACACCTCGGATTTTCCGTCTTCTTCTTCTTCTTTTTTTTTCTTTTTTTTTTCATTGGCACCCCATTAGCCCACCAATCAGGATATCGAGCGGCCCGAATAACCTTAGTATTCAGCTGTTTGGTCACTTCTTCCTTAATCTTCCCACTCACGTTGGTTTTGAACTTCCTCAAATTTGCTGGGCGGGGGATAATGCCAGGTCAGTGGGCAATTTTTGAACCACTAGATTGGTGCTTAAGTCCGGCATGTCGCCGTATGACCATGCAAAATGTTTTGAATTCAGTAAGTGTTTTGATTAGTTCTTCCCTGATGTTTGGTTCCATGTGGATGCTTATCTTAGCTTCCATGATGTCATCCGCATCCCCTAGATTGACGACTTTCGTGTCATTTGAGTTGGGCTTTTTTTTTTTTTTCAAATTGGCTCAACTCTTTGTTAATTTCTTCGAAGGCTTCATCCTTATCGTATTCCGACTTATCATCACAATCTTGTACTATAAGTTCGAAATCAGATTGATTTTTTTTAGACTAGGCTGAAGATCCGTCGTGCATGCCATGTCATTAGAACCAGTAGAAAGAGAACTGTTCAGAAGAGAAAAATAAGAAGAAAAATTAAAACAATATAAGGAATGAGGAAAGAAAAAAAAACTTTTACTATATTAAAATACGGGATAGCAAGGTTTCACACTTTGGCGAGCACAAGAAAGATCTGGATTACAACCCTGGAATAATCCAGACAACAAAAAAGAAAATCAGAGCCCACTACCAAGACTCCCTTCGTATAGGAAGAGGAGTAGCCATTCAATTGTTGATTTTTGCTTTCAACCCCACAAATTGTACATCTGCCTCATTGGACCCTTTTCCCAACACCATAACTGGCTTGTCATCCACCTTTTCCAACTATACCACCGTTTTCCCACTGGTTAACATTTCTTTTGAACCGACACGGATCATCATCACTATTTGTGAGGGTTTCTTTAGCTTCCCTCCTTCGTGCATTAGCTCAATCATGTGGGTTTCAAGGTGTGCCGGCAACGGGTTCTGATTGATGTTGGGTGCCTCTGGTGTCTGAACCTCAATCTTGTTGGTGTCAATAAGATTTTGTACTGCATGTTTCAACTTCCAACATTTCTCGGTATCATGTCCGGGAGCCCCCGAACAATACTCACAGCTTACCGAGTGGTCCATATTTTTGGGAAAGGGATTTGGCAATCTGGGCTCAACAGGACTTAACAAGCCTAACTGCCTTAATTTGTGGAACACAGCAGTATAGGTTTCCCCAACTCAGTGAATGTTCTTTGTATTTTTTCATTTCTGAAAGCCTGATTTCCCCGGAAACCTGCCCCTGGAGGGTTCTTGTAGGCTCTTGGTGGTGAATAGGTGTTTTGCAGTGGTGTATGTGTGTTCTGGGGAGCCGGTGCGTGCCATTGCGAGCGAACCGGAGGCTGAGTGTATGTTTGGGCTTGGTTAATAGAAGAATGGGGCTCTGAAAGGTGATAGTAGTGTTGGGATGAATTGTGGTGGTAAGTTGATTGGCGAGGTCGTTGTTGATTATAGTAAGGCGGTGAACCTCTGGGTCCCGACCAAATTCCTGAATCAACTACCGCTGCTTCCTCTCTCTTTTTTCTTCCGATTTCTCCTACCCCGCTTTGAATAGCTTGAGTAGCTGCCTTAATTGCTGAATAGCTCATAATTTTATTTGTCTTGAGGCCTTCTTCCACCATACCCCCCATCTTCACTACCTCGTTGAATGATTTCCCAACCGCTGAAACCAAATAGGCATAGTAAGTTGGTTCCAAGGCTTGGAGGAAGTAGTCTACCATTTCACTCTCCTTCATAGGAGGATCCACTCTTGCTGCTTGTTCTCTCCACCGGAAGCCGTACTCTCTGAAACTTTCATTGTGTTTCTTCTCAAATTTTGTCAAAGATAGTCGATCTGGGATGATTTCCAGATTGTATTGGAAATGGTATGCGAATGCCTGTGCCAGGTCATCCCAGGTGTACCATCTCCCATGGTCCTGGCGTGTATACCACTCCAAAACTGATCCGCCTAAACTTTGACTGAAGTAAGCCATCAATAATTCGTCCTTTCCCCCAGCTCCTCGCATCTTGCTGCAGAAACCCCTTAAGTGGGCTACTGGGTCGCCGTGCCCATTGTATAGGTCAAATTTAGGCATCTTGAAGCCAACTGGTAATTGTACATTTGGGAACAAGCACAAATCCTTGTATGCTACACTGACTTGCCCACCTAACCCTCGCATGTCTCGGAATGATTGTTCTAGACTTTTGACCTTCCTGAGCATCTCTTCTTGTTCAGTATTTTTGGCTGGCTTATCACTTTCGGTTGGGAGGTCAAAACGAGGAGTAGTTGAATAGATTTCAGAGGCCTTGAGGGTGGGCTCCGGGGGGTAATATTGGTTATCCTGGGCCTGGAATGTAGGCTCACTAGGAGATTTGTGGAATGTAGCCGGGGGAGGTGCTACGAAAACAGGAGTCACAGGTGGAGGAATGAAACTGGTTTCGGAGGTGGAGACTGCGGTGTCTGAGAGGTGGTTCCTCGGTAGTGTTGGTAAATGGGGAAATTTGGGGATAATTCAGTGGTAATATTATCCTGAGTTTGGGTCATTGATGGAGCAGGGTTAGTTGGGTAAGATGGGGGTAACTGTCCTGTAGACCAGGCTTGGTACATCTCAGCCATTTGCTGCTTGAGTTTAAACATCTCTTCTTTCATTTTCCCGACATCCATCTCCTCTAGCTCAATACCTGTGTCAACCTCTGGGATAGACATACTTTCGGGTATTGGTCCTTTTGATCTCGTGTGATAATGATAATATGCCAGTATACTCTTTAGAGAAACTAACTGCTTGAATTCTGGAAATGAACAAACTTGTTAGTTTTTGAGAATTTAACACATATATAATTACACGTTGAGATGCAATGCTCCTAGACAAATATCCCCTTTCTATTATGCATTTGCTCGACTGCTTGTGTCGTCCCAACTTTCTTGAAAATTTTATTCACTTTTATTTTATTTTATTTTCTTATATATATTTTATTGTGGTGGTCGAATCTTATAGAGATTGCCTACGTATCATGCCCCCGCATGAATCAGACCTTGCGTAGTTCGGACAGGTCATGAATAAAGTAAGTAAACTAATTTTAAATTATTATTATTTTTGAATTTGTAAAAGAACTGCTTTAAAAGAAGAAAGGAAGTATATATATATTTGGATTTTTGATTGATTTTCTTTTTGAAAGAAAGACTTCTAAGAATTCCTTTTCTTTTGATTCGAACTTTGAGAATTTCAAAGTAAAAGGAAGAATTTTTTTTTGTTTTTTTTTTCTAAGAAGAAAGAAAATATTTTTTTTTGGAATTTTACCTTTAATAAAAGAAATGCTTTCTAAAGAAAAATATTTTTTTAAATTTTGAATTTTCTTTTCAACTTTTAAAGAAGAAGGAAAATATTTTCGAATTTGTTTTATTTTATATATATATTTTTAATAATTAAAAAGACTTTCTTAAAGAAGTCAATAATGGAAAATATTTTTGAATTTTTTGTTTTGAAAATTGGGAGTCTAAAAAAAAACTTTTCTAGACTTTTTGGCAGGACAAATATTTTTGCAACAAATAAAGATATATATATATTTTTTGGAAATAAAGAAAAACTTTTTGGATTTTTATATATATATATATTTGCAACAAATAATAAAACCACTTTCAACGCGACTCTTTTTATTTTATTATTTTGAATTTTTCAGAAACGAATAAAAAAACTATTTTAAAAGTAAGACTCTTTTTCATTGTCATTTTCAGGGGAAGACAAACTATTTTCCTTTATATATATATATATTTTTTTTGAAAAATAAGACAGAACAACGATTTTTTTTCTTTCTTTTTGAAAAATAAGACAGAACAACGATTTTTTTTTCTATTTTTTCTTTGGTTTTAATAAAACAAACTTAATAAAACATTTTTTTTTCATTTTCTCAAAATTTCGGCAGAGTTTTGACAGTATTTGGGCATTGGTTTTTTTTTTTTCAAAAATAAACAGTCAATTCCCTAACCGCTATTTCTTTTTTTTCAATTTTAAAATATTATTCATGATATTCAAAAGTCAATCAACACACAAATCCGGATCAAATAAATGCGCAAGTAGCAGCCAGTAAGATGCATCAGGATGGCCATTTTTTTTTGGTACACCTGTCCTAGACAGACCCAACCCCTGTGTTGAGTCTCCAAAGTCAAATGCACGTGATGCAAACAATCGCTCCTACTAGGGATCCGGCATGAAGCTGAGTTATTCTAAGTAAAAAAAAACCTGAGGCATATTGATCTAGCCCTGGCTTACCCAAACGGACAGTTTGAGCCGAAGCGGGGGCAACGTACCGGGAGCACGAAAGTCTACCCGACCTAGTTACTTGTCCCAACTTCGTCTTATTTGGTATGACTTTAACAGAAAGGTGGGCCACGCGCACGTGTGCACCATAAATTTAGAAGACTCAGAAAGAAGGGGGTTTCGTAGCAGTTGTATATATTCATAATTCAAATAATATTAAAGCGGTAAAAGTGTCATTTAGCACATTGGGCAATAGGCGACGGATTTTGGCGAGTGTCTGTTGCATCTGGATTTTGCATGACAATGTCACCTGTATCAATAAGCTTCTGAATTGCTTTCTTCAGCTTCCAACACTTCTCTGTGTCATTGTGAGCACGTGATTTTTGCCCTATATGAGAATTACTCCCAAAAATTCAAAATAAAACAATTTTCCTTTGTGTGCAATGTTTGAATTTTCGTGGCACTTTTGGATAATTATTTATATTTTTGTCTGTGCATGTTTATTTGTTAAATTAATAAAAATATAAAAAAATATGTCACATTTGCATTTAATATGTAATTCTATAATTAGGAGTAATTAAGTTTGTTTTACAAAATGAAAAAATTACAAAAATAGGCATCTTTTGCATTTTTAGCATTTAATGTCCAAATTGTGTGATTTGATTTTATTGATGTTTAATTTTGGGTGATAATTATTATTAGAAGTTAATTAGTATTTTAAGATAATTTTGGTTTTTATAATTTAATTTCATACATTTTAGTTTTATCAATAAGTGAAAGAAAAGAGAACAAAAAATAGACGAAAATCGGATTGGGCCTCTTCTTCAATTTTAAACTACAAGCCCAAGGATACCCAACCTTCCCCTACGACCCGGTCCATTTAAAACTGGGTCGACCTAGTCCATAACCCCAATGACCCAACCCCTTTCTTCATTTTCATTTTTCATTTTTCTAACAAAAACAAAAACAAAAAAAAAACTCAAACCCTAAAAGACTAAACCACCCGCCCCCCATCTCTTTCCCTCTTCTTCTCCATCACCTTCCCCAAGCAGCCATGGTTGCTGCCCTTCTCCCTCACACGACCTCCCCCTCCCCATCGACAACACATACACACACACAACAACACACACACACACTCACGCATACACTCACGCACATGTCGCACCTCCTTTTTCCCGCGCCCGCTGGGGCGCGTGGGGAGTTTTCTCCAATTAAAGGACAGTCGAAACGGGATTTGTTTGTTTGTTTCAGAATCACCACCTGGGAATTTTAAGGCGTCCCAAGTCACCGGTTTTAATCCCTGAATCGAGGAGAATATGACTCTGTCTATTTAACAGTCTGCGCACCAGAAATCCGGATAAGGAATTCTGTTAACCCGGGAGAAGGTGTTAGGCATTCCCGAGTTCCGTGGTTCTAGCACGGTCGCTCAACTGTTATATTCGGCTTGATTATTTTGATTAGCTAAATACATTTTTTATTGCATGATTTTATTGTTACCGCTTCTATTTAGATTTAAAGACCCTTCTTTGAATCGAATCACGCGTACGTGTATCCGTTTTATATATTATATATTTTAACGTGAAAAATCGTGTCACGCGTACGTATACACAATGATATTGATAATATAATAATTATTATTATTTTTTTTCGAAAATTTTTTATTATAAGAAAAAAAAAGGACTAGTTCGAAATTGTGCTTAAAATAAAATTAAGAACGTTCGTCGCTCTTGTATAATTAAATATTGAACCGCACATCTCGAGTTATATGAAATTAATATTGATATTCTCCGAAGAGCCCCCTTTTTATTAAATGTTCGTTCGAAGTTGCGCGAACGCATAATCCGAATTGCTTTTAGAAATATATTCAGGTTACGCGAACGCATCCCTAATCACGCAAAATATTCTTAATAGTAGTATAGATTTTCCATAAATGTTTATTGCATCCATCTATTTTTAAATGTAAGAATCATGGAGAATTACCGATTGGGATGCCACCAAATTTCTTGACAAAGAATTCAAAATTTATTAGGCGTTGCTACAAGTCTTATTTTTACGCGTATGAATTATATACCTCAAAACTATTCAAATTTTAAAGAATTAATGATATGAAAAAGAAACAAACAACATGTAACTAAAAATACTACCATTTTTATCGTGGATACAACATTAACATATCCAAAAATCGAATCGCATATAAAACTGGAAAAAGAATTAATTTGATAAACAAATTAATAGTTTCTGAAGAATTTTTATTGTTATATTTGGAGCGAACGCTATTTACACATTTTTTGACTTAAAAAGTTACAATCTATAAATCTCATCCTTCTTTTACACCACTTGTTTTTAGTCCGAGGTTATAATTGTTTGGTTAATTTTGCTTACGAAGATTGGGTTTGAGATAAATAAACCAATTCTTATATTCTGCCTATGCGAATATTTGCAAACACTAACTCTATATTTTGTAAAAAATCATTGACATTATTTCATATATTAAAAGAAATGAGTTGATCGCGTTCCTAAAATAACTAAGCCATTTGTTATTAAGAAAGAGAACTAATTTACCAATTGATTTAATACTATATTAACCAACTAAAACAAAACTGAAACTTAAACTAATAAAATTTAAATGAGTAGAAAACATCCTTATAATCAAACTTCATTTACTTGCTATGTTGAAGCTTTTCATGACATGAATTTTCAGATATGTACCTGATATTGGAAGCAAAAGAAAATGATGATGAGAATCAGCAGCAATAATAACAGTACAATAGCAACAACTGCCCAGCAACAGTAACAACCCAGTAACAGACCGGTGGAGTAGTAATCCCAAAAACAAAAGCTTTAAGCTTTAAATGAAACAACAACCATTAATACTAATTTCAAACAAAGAAAGAAAGCAGTAGATTTTTTTTAGTTTTATTTTTTATTTTGAAAGCTTAAATATTTTTCGGAATTTTTCTCTCTATCTGTGTGTGTATTTTTTCGTATCTCTCTCCCTATTTCTCTCTCTGTATTTCTTGTTGTGTCTTGTGTTCAAGACTTCATATATATATAATCCCATCCCATAAATCTTTTAATCAATACTTTTTCTCTACCCAACCCATTATCTTTCCACTCATCCTCATTACATTAAATAAACATATCACACCACCCCATTATATTTTGTCTCCCATGCTTTATTTAAAAAAAATGCAAGATTCCCCTTTAATTTAAATCTTGTCCCCCCTTTATATTAAATAATCATATCACAACCCACCCCATTTCATTTTGTCCCCCATGCTTCAAATAAACAATTTCAAAATGTACAATTCCTAAACTACCCCTTCCGACCTTACTGAAATTACCAAACTACCCCTGAACGTATTACAAATTTACCAAACTAACCATCAGCTATAACACATCAATTAATCAAACTTAACCAAAATATAGACAATATGATCAATTTCTAACAATGTTCAAACAACAATATGAACATGGATGAACATCATAACAACAATATCACATGAACACGATTTTAACAACATTTCAACAACAAATCACATGAACACGAATTGAACAACAAAGAACAACTAAAATTTGATTGAACAATATTTTAGCAACAAACAATCCTATTTTCGGATTCAACAACAACAACAAACAAAGTATGAAGATTTCTAAATTCAATCATATTGAACTTAAAATCAACTCTAACAACATTACAACAAACAATTCTTATATTAAACTTTAAACAAGATTATGAGAACAATTCAAGCAATAATCATAAATGGTAAACAAGAAATCAAACTATACAAAAATTCGGATTCAAGATCATCCAAACAAAGTATGAACATGAATGAATCTATTTTAAGACAACAAGCATGACGGATTAAACGATTAAAACAATATATTCCTTTAATACAACTAAATTCTTTAAACAAATAACAAGATCGACGAAGAAACAATTATGAACTTAAACTTGAACTTAACAATATTAACAATTTCTAACAATACATAAACACATGAAACAAATTGAAGAAATAGTTGATTAAATTTCAATTTGAATCTAACAAACATCAAACTAACAAATTCTTACCTAAACAATAAAACAATCATGAAATAAACATGAAAACAAATTAATTAATTTACCATTTGAAATCTGAAAATTAAAATCAACAAAACACATGAACAAACTAGAAAATTATTTCAAACGATAGACAAACCAAACAAGAATTAAATCATTTATCGATTTTGGATCCGAAAAATACCAAACAAAATATGGACGATAAATGAGATTCAAAACCAACTAACCGGAAATGAAACGACGAACAACGATTGTAAACAAATCTGTCCGGGCCTCGACTCAACGAAAGACCTTCGAACCTTTGACGATTCGAAGAAGATGAAGCAATGGCAAAATAGAAGAACCTGCTGCGACGATCAGCAGAAGCATTCCGTCAAACACCTGCTGCGACGAGCAGCAGCAACACGACGTCGAGAAGCAGCATGAAGCAGATGGGGTGCGTTTGGCTTGCTTGTACGAAGAAGATGAAAGTAGCAACAGCATCGGCGAGGCAAAACGCAACACCGGAGGTTTGTTTGGACGAAGCTTCTGCTTCAGCAGTAGCGGCTGGGGACGGAGAAGGTCGACGCGATGGCAGTCATAGCTGCCTGTGTCGATGAGGCAGAAGCTGGACGAGGCAGCAACGTTTGGTTGTAGCAGATGAACTCGACGATGGCTGTTTTAAGCAGTCCTTCGAAGCGGACGCAGCTTGACGCAGCAGACATTTTCGTTGGTGCCGAAGAAAGATGACGAAGCAGCAGGCAGTCCATGGACGAGCTGGAAGGAGGGATCGTTTACAGTGGGGTTTCCACCATGGGAGGGCAGCTATGGCGATGGTGGTTGACGACGAAGACGTAGCAAGGTGGTGGTGGATGTCGCGGGTTTGAAGATGGTGAAGGATAAGAAGCAGACGGACATGGGTTCGAGGCCAGCCATGGACGAGCTGCCATGGATGTGTGTGTGAGAAAACTTGGAGAAGATGGAGAGAAAGAAAGGGGGGGCGGATCTTCTTTAGGTTTTTTAGGTTTTTTGGTTTTTTTTTTTGTTTTTGTTTTGTAAAAAATGAAAGACAAAGGGGGTTTGGGTCTTTTGGGTTATGGACTGGGTCGACCCAGTTCGAAATGGACTGGGTCGTAGGGAAGATTGGGCCATTTTTTGGGCCTGTGGCTTGAAATTGAAGAAGAGGCCCAATTCCAGCTTTCTTTATTTTTCGCTCTCTTTTCTTCTTTTATTTCTCTAAAACTAAATTATAAAAATACTTAAACTATTATTAAGAATTAAATTAAGTTATAAAAGCGCAAATTAACTCCCAATAACAATTAACGCACAATTAAATAATAATTAAGCATAAAATTGTATATTTGGACATTAAATGCTAAAAATGCAAACGATGCCTATTTTTGTAATTTTTAATTTTTGTAAAATAAATTTAATTACTAATAATTGTAGAATTAAATCCTACATGCAAAATGCGACATATTTTTGTATTTTTTATTAATTTAGCAAATAAACATGCACAGACAAATACAAATAATTATTCAAAATATCACAAAATATCACAAAATTGCACACCAAAGAAAAATCATTTTATTTTTGAATTTTTTTTGGGAGTAATTCTCATATTGGGCAAAAATCACGTGCTTACAGCACACACACACATACACAACAAAACACACACACACACACGCAGCAGCCCGTCCATGGCTGCTGCTTCTTCTTCTTCATTGTCCTCACGACATCCCAACGACCCCGCCCTCCGTCGCGAGCTCCTCCAGTCGTCGGAAAACCAGTAATGCAGCCAAGCAAGCACCAGCAATCCACCATGGCTGCTGCGTCTTTTTTTCGTCAGCCACTCGTCCATCGCCATCGAGCTTGAGCTCGACACCCATGGCTGCTGCTACGTCTTCATCTCCACCCCGTCGCCTGCTGCTGTTTCTTCTTCGTCGCAGCCAAACGACCCTCGTCGCTGTTGCTGCCCGATCGCTGCTGCTGCCCGTCGCTGCTGCTGCTCCGTCACTGCTGCTGTCCGCTGCTTCCTTCTTCAGTTCTTCGATCGTCCGTTCGTGGTCGTCTCCGGCGTCAAATTGTTTTGGTGCGATAATCGTTTTCGGACAGATTTGTTTTCATTCAAGTTCTTCGTCGTTTCGATCCGGTTAGTGGGTTTGAGTTTCAATTTGTCCGTATTTTGTTTTGATATTCTCGGATCTAAAATCGGTAAATGTTTGATTCTTATCATTTTGTTAATTGGTTTCAGTTTGTTTCATGTGTTTTTATTTATTTTTTAAAAAAAATTGTTAGTTTAATTTTAATGTTATTAGATTCAAATTGAAATCTAATTAATTAGTTTTTCAGTTTGTTCATGTGTTTTTATTTATTAAAAGAAATTGTTAGTTTAATGTTATTAGATTCAAATTGAAATTTAATTAATTAGTTTTTCAGTTTGTTCATGTGTTTTTATTTATTAAAAGAAATTGTTAGTTTAATTTTAATGTTATTAGATTCAAATTGAAATTTAATTAATTAGTTTTTTCAGTTTGTTCATATGTTTTTATTTATTAAAAGAAATTGTTAGTTTAATTTTAATGTTGTTAGATTCAAATTGAAATTTAATTAATTATTTCTTCAGTTTGTTTCATGTGTTTTTATGTATTTTTTAGAAATTGTTAATGTTGTTAGATTCAAGTTGAAATTCAATTAATTATTTCTTCTTCGGTTTGTTTTTATTCGTTTAAAAGAATTTAGTTGTAATATAGAAATATGTTAGTTTAATCGCTTGGATCATCCATCTTTGTTGATTAGCTTAGATTTAATTCGTGTTCATCTTTTGTTTGAAGTTCGTTCTTAATCCGGTGATTTAATGTGAGTTTATGTTTTAATTCTTGATTTAATTTGAATATTTATCTTGGTTGTAATGTTGTTGGATTTAGTTTAAAGTTCAAATGATTATTGAATTTAGAAATTCAAATCTACTTGTTTGTTATGTTCAATTTGTTAATATTATTGAATCTGAAAATATATGTGTTGTTAAAAATATCGTTCAGTCAAAATAATTCCGATTGTTGCTTTGTTGTTCATCGTTTAAGTTTGAATTTGTTGATTGAACTAGATTAAGGATTGGTTATAGCTGGTAATTTAATTTTAAGTTCTTAGATAATTTTGAAGTTTGAACAGATTTTGAATCAGGGCAGTAACAGTAGTTTTAGGGGTAAAACGGGAATTAACCAATTGCATATTATTTAATTATGGTGGGGGACGAGACATAATGATAAAAACAAAAAGAAAAAGGTTAATAATGATGTCTTCTTTTGACCATTCAAAAAGAGGGAACATGGGGGACCCATGTTGACTACTTTTACATAAGTAAAAATTAGAAATAGTGTAGATAATAATAAAAGTTAAAAAGTGCACATAGTAAAAGAATATTGGGTTAAAAAGTAAAAGAGGTAAAAGGGGTAGTAATAATAGTTTAAAAAGTAAAAAGGAATTAGGTAAAAAAAAAGGGAGGAGCCTTGCTTTGGATATAAAAGATGACTCATTTGACACTTACAAAAAGAAGAATTTTGGGGAGATAAAAATTTCAGAACTAAAGAGGAGATAAGAACAGACTTTTAATCTTGAGGAAGATGATTCCTAAAATATCCGAATACTATTTCCGTGTATTCCTGAGTGTGATCTCTGCCTCCTGTTTGCTTCCGGGATTTTCAATTGGCTTCTTGAGTTAATTGTTGGTCCTTTGTTATAGCTTTATTGAGTGGTTGCTGGAATTTCTGTTTGGTTTTCAAGTCTACTGCTCGGTTTTCTGACTGCTGGTTGTTTGTTGTGCTTTATTGTTACTACTGTTGTTGATTCTCATCTTCCTCTTCTCTTGTATTCAATACCAGGTACACGACTGTAATACTAGCTATTGCAAGCTGAAAATGTGAAAGCATGAATACATATGAAAAATGGAACTTTGAAGTTTTAATTTAGCTTTTTCCTTGTTTCTTTTACTGATTGTATTTAGGCTATTTCAGGTATTATTATTTTATAAATTTCTATCGTTTTGCATAACTAGGCATCTTATAGTGATGTACTAAATAGTACTCTATTTTAGTTCGGTTATTAGGTAGTATATGTTTAAGTATGCTCCTTACCGTCAAACTGTTTAATAATTGGAATAAGAGGAAAATAACATAACTTGGTCTTTAGTGAATCGGCTTGGCAAAACGGGTTAATTCACAAGCTATGAAGGTTTTAATATTGTCAACAGTAGGTTAATCGTGAATGGGTAGTTAAATTTATTTAAGGCGTAATTTGAGTTCAAACAAGACTAGATAATGTCTAAGTTTAATAAACTTTTTAATGAGCTTTAGCAATTATGGCTAAATCTAGTTTCAAATGGTTGTGAATAATTAATTCCAATAGTTTTTTTATAACAATGTGAGCTTCAATCTAGCTATATTTGATTTCTTTTGAATATTAGTTGTCGAATCTTTTATTTTATTTATAATTTCGAATTTTCCTTTTTTTAGTAAAATTCTTTCCATTAATATTTGTCTTAATATAACAGTTAGTATGTTACGTTTTCTTAATTTTTCTGAAAGCTCCTAATTAATTAGGATTTTCTTTCTTTATTTTTAGAGACTAATTTTAATAGAAAAAATATAGTCATTTTAGGATTGTCCATTTAAAAATAAATGAGATGAGCCTCGCCTAGTAAAACGTATAGATTGTGGGGCCCTCACAAATGTATGTATTAATTACTTAGAACTCGGCCGCTTAGCGAAATTCACGGCTTTTTCCAAAATAACCACGCGCTAGTCTTTTTAGGCACGCATTTTAATAATCTTACCTTCTTAAACTCGGGTGTGCATTTCATGCGACCCAAATCCAAAACCCAAAATATTGAATAAAATGTGTTCCGGATTGCGGGTGCATTTCATGTGACGCAATCCAAAGACAGGTTTTAAACGATGTTCACATTCTTAAAAAAATTAATAATAATAATAATAAAAAAATTAATAATAATAAAGGCGGTTAAAAGTTAAAATTTGCACATAAGTTCATAATCGTATAAAACCAGATATTTAAGCCAAATATGACAGTGGAGCGACCGTGCTAGAACCACGGAACTTGGGAATGCCTAACACCTTCCCCCAGGTTAACAGAATTTCTTATCCGGATTTCTGGTTCGCGGACTGTTAACAGAGTCATTCTTTTCCTCGATTCGGGATTAAATCGGTGACTTGGGACACCATAAATCTCCCAAGTGGCGACTCTGAATTAAATAAACAAATCCCGTTTCGATTGTCCTTTAATTGGAAAAACTCCATCTGCGCCCTTCGGGTGCCGGAAAAAGGAGGTGTGACAACTCTGGCGACTCTGCTGGGGAACGAACCCAGAATCTCTGGTTCAGGGTTCAGAATTCGAGCTTAGATAAATTGGTGTATTTGATTGTATCTGTTTTTCCTACATGTTTTATGCTGAATGTGCTAAATGTTACTGCTTTGATATTATCTGAATTGTATATAAACTGTGCCGACACCCTTCTCTCCTCACCTCCGGGGATATGCTTACTGGTTGAGACTCCCTATTCTATTAGTGTCATACCTTGAAATAAGAAAGAGGCCGGACAAGTTACTAAGTCGGATGGCCCTTGGTTCCCGAAAAGTTGTCCCCTCCTCGATTCGAGTTGTCCGCTCGGGTACACAGTCTAGAACACCGACTCAGGTTTTGAACATAGAATAACATGACTTCATGCCGGATCCATAGTAGGAACAATTATTTGCATCATGTTGCATTTTACTTAGGGGACTCAACACAGGGGTTGGTCCGTCTAGGACTAGCAATCTGAAATGAAAAGATCATCCTGATGCATCTTATTTGTGCTGTGCATTTATTTGTTCCGAACCCGCATGTTGACCGGTTTTTGAATCTCGGGAACGTTGTAAAATTGAAAAAAAGAAGGAGAAAAAGAGAGAAATAACAGTTAGGGAGTTAATTGATTGTTTTAGAAAAACCCAGTGTCCAAGTACTGTCGGAACTCTGCCGAAATTTAAAAAAAAAATTATTACTTTTAAAATTGTTTGTTTACCCAAAAAAGCAGAAAGTGTGTAGGAAAGAGTCCTTTATTTTAGTTTGCTTTGTTTTCAAAAAAACGGAAAGGAAAAATAGTTTCTTTTGCTAAAAAAAGAGGGAAAAATATGTTTGTTTTCAAAATTAGTTAATTTATTTGCCCGAACTACGCATGGTTTGATTCTCACAGGGCGTGAAATACGAAGGCAACCCTCATCGGGTCCAACCTCCCCTTTGCAAATAACCAAAAAATATCAAAATTTTAATTTTTGTCATAAATAAACCAGGTGGTGCCGTTTTTGTCAAAAATAGCCAAATATTCCCAAACGGGGCGCCAGAAGGCTGACTTTGCATAAACAACCACCTTTGGTCGTATTTTGATTTTTGACCCTCACAGCCTTAAAATCTTCGCCCCCGAGGCGCAGGAAGGCCGTGTTTGCAATACCGGCTCATTTATTTTAATTTTGAAAAAAAACAAGAAAAGAGTCAGTGGTCAAGTGAATACCGTTCGGATTTTTGGGTCAAAGTTGGCATATAGGGGAAGGAATCTGTCATTTTGTTTTTGGGTTTGTATTTATGTTGTTTAGAGTATATGGGTCGTTTGATTTTCGAGTCTGTATTGCATCGTTAAGTTGGTCAGTTTTGTCGTTATTATGAAAATGGAAAATTCCAAAAAAATATTTTATTGTCGTTTACCTTTTATTTGTCCGAACTACGCAAGGTCTGATTCATGCGGGGACATGATACGTAGGCAATCTACATAAGGTTCGACCACCGCTAAAAAAAAGGAAAGTGAATAAATAAAAAAGAAAAAAAGGAATGGAGGGTTTCTGAAACACTTGAAAAGGGCACAAATAAAACAAGCCGGGAGGATGCATGCGGTAGGAGCAAAAACATGTTAGAAATGGTTAACTGCCTAAGAACATTGCATCCCCCAACGTGCAATTGCAATATTTGTTAAAACTCTAACATTAACAAGTTTGTTGTTTGTCCAATTCCAAACAGTTAGTTGTTAAAGCGTACTGGCACCATACCATTATCAAACAAGATCAAAAGGGCCTATACCAGAAAGCATGACTGGCTCAGAAAATAGTGTTGAGTCGGAAAGGACGGCACATCAGATGCTGAAGGAGGCGATGGCCAATATAGAAAAAATGAGATTGGAAATGCATGAAATGCAGCTAGCCATGGCTAAGGTGCAAAAGGGGCCCGAACCACTCGTCACACCTACTCCCCCACCGGGACACACGCCGGAATACCCTTCCCCCGGCCCTTCAACAAGCTTCCCCATTGCCCAATACTACCAAAGGGAAACTTCCTATAATCCCCAAGCTCCACCACCCAAACAAAACCCTCCTCCGCCAATTGTGCCCGTCTTCGGGGCACCTCTACCAGCCACACTGCAAAGATCCTCCAGCGAGCCGTTGTTTCAGGCTCATGATAACCAGTATTATCCTCCTGAACCAACCTTTAAAGCACCCGAACCATACACTTACACCCCCCACCTCCAACTCCCAGCAGAAACTGAGAGGCTGACTAAGAATCCGGAGCAGGATGAAGTGCTTCGTAAAATGAAAAGCCTGGAGCAATCTTTCCGAAGTATGCAAGGATTGGGCAGCCAAGTTAGTGTGGTCTACAAAGATCTGTGCCCTTTCCCTGATGTGCAATTGCCGACCGGTTTTAAGATGCCCAAATTTGATCTATACGAGGGGCATGGTGATCCCATGGCACATCTGCGAGGTTTCTGTAGTAAGATGAGAGGAGCAGGTGGAAAGGATAAGCTTCTGATAGCTTATTTCGGTCAAAGTTTAAGCAGGTCCGCACTCGAATGGTACACGAGGCAGGATCCTAGCAGGTGGTATACCTGGGACGATCTAGCACAAGCATTTGCGGGTCACTTCCAATATAACCTTGAGATCGTCTTGGACCATCTCACACTGTTAAAACTTGAGAAAAAGCCTGGAGAGAGCTTCAGGGAATTTGGATTCCGTTGGAGGGAACAAGCAGCAAGAGTCGATCCACCAATGAGGGAAGGTGAAATGGTGGACTACTTCTTACAAACTTTGGAGCCAACTTACTTTGGTTACCTGGTGACGTCAGTTGGTAAATCTTTCAACAAAGTAGTAAAAATAGGCAGCATGGTTGAAGAGGGACTTAAGTCCAATAAGATCCTGAGTTACTCGGCAATCAAGGCAACGACTCAGGCCATTCAGAGCGGCACGGGAGGTGCGCTTGGAAAGAAAAAGATAGAAGAGGTTGCGACAATAGAGGCAGGCAACTGGTCCAGATCGAGAGGTCCTTCCCCTCGCTACCAACCCAGACCCCATCACCTAAACTACCCTCACACTCCAAATTACCCTCCACAACCCTATTACCCGCCACAAGAACCACACTTCTCCGTACACCAAGCCCAGACATACGCTCAGCCTCCGGCTCGCCCGCAATGGCGCGCGCCGACTTCACAAAATACATACCCACCTCCACAAAACGCCTATCCGCCGCCAAGAGCCTACAGGAACCCTCCAGGGATAGGTTTCCGGGGGAATCAGGCTTTTAGAAATGAAAGAATACAGAGAACGTTCACTGAGTTGGGAGAAACCTATACTGTAGTGTTCCACAAATTGAGGCAGTTAGGCTTGTTGAGTCCTGTGGAACCCAAGTTGCCAAATCCCCTTCCTAGAAATCTGGACCACTCAGTAAGCTATGAATATTGTTCGGGGGCACCCGAGCATGATACTGAGAAGTGTTGGAAGTTGAAGACTGCCATACAAGATCTTATTGACACAAATAGGATCGAGGTTCAGGCACCGGAGGCACCCAACATCAATGAAACCCCGTTACTGGTTCACCATGAGGCCCACTTGATCGAACTAGTGCACGAAGGAGGGGAGCTAAAGAAACCCTCACAAATAGTGATGACGATCCGTGTCGGTTCAAAGAAAAGTCGACCAGTGGAAAAGCGGTGGCAGATGTACAGTTTGTGGGGCTGAAAGCAAAAATTAACAATTGAATGGCTACTCCTCTTCCTATCCGAAGGGAGTCTTGGTAGTGAGCTTTAATTTTCTTTCTTGTTGTCTGGATTATTCCAGGGTTGCAATCCAGATTTCTTTTGTGCTCTCCAAAGTGTGAAACCTTGCTATCCCGTATTTTAATAAAGTGAAAGTTTTTTTTCTTCATTCCTTATTTTGTTTTAATTTTTCTTCTTCTTTTTCTCTTCTGAACAGTTCTCTTTATACTAGTTCTAATGACATGGCATGCACGACGGATCTTCAACCTAGTCTAAAAATTAATCTGATTTCGAACTTATAGTACAAGATTGTGATGATGAGTCGAAATACGATGAGGATGAAGCCTTCGAAGAAATTAATAGAGAGTTGAGCCAATTTGAAAAAAAAAAACAAGCCCTACCCAAATAACACGGAAGCCACCAATCTAGGGGATGCGGATGATATCAGGGAAGCTAAGATAAGCGTCTATATTGAACCAAACATTAGGGAAGAAATAATCAAAGCACTTATTGAATTCAAAGGCGTTTTGCATGGTCATATGATGACATGTCGGGGTTAAGCACAGATTTAGTGGTTCATAAATTGCCCACTGACCCGACATTTCCTCCCGTCAAGCAAAATTGAGGAAGTTCAAAACCGACATGAGTGTGAAGATTAAGGAAGAAGTAACCAAATAGCTGCATGCTAAGGTTATTCGGGTCACTCCATATCCTGATTGGTTGGCTAATGTGGTGCCAGGGCCAAAAAAAAAGATGGAAAAATCAAGGTGTGTGTTGATTATCGCAATCTGAACAAAGCAAGCCCAATGATGCTATATGTTTAACAGATATCGAAGGGAAATACATCGACATGGCCATTAATTCTGATGCACTCAAGAGATATTATGTGTAATTTCTTTTGTTGTTTATTGGTTTGTTTGTACTTGGTGCTTATCGGATAATGAAATGACGGAGGCAATTCTCTCTTCTATCCAAACACTTTTAACCTTTGCTTTACCCCTTTGAGCCTTACTTATTCTTTTATACCCCTCTCTTGGAATCATTAATGAAAAAGAAAAAATGAAAAAGAGAAAAGAAGGAAAAAAAGAGAGGAAGGTCGCAAGAAAAACAAAGGAATCAAGTGAACTACGTTCGACCTGATTCCTCAAAGAGGATACGTAGGCGCCTCAGGGCTCGGTCATAATGTAACAAAAATCAAAAATTCCCCAAGCAAGAAAACTGGGGCAGAAGTTATGTTTTTAAATTTTGAAAAAAAAAGGGTTTGATTCCAAGAGTTGTAATGTTTTACCCATCAAAGTAATTTTGAATTTTTTTTCTTTTAAGCCCCACATAAAACCCATATTGATGTCTAAAAAAAAGACCTCCCGATCAGTATCCGAGAGGTGACAAGACATGCAAATGAAAGCCGAGAATAACACGCTGGTCCCCGACTGAATGAGGATCATGAGATGAAAGAATTGATAGCCATAAGAATTCCCAGCAGAGAGAATCTTACCGGCAACACTCCAATCCCCAGCTGAGAAAATAAGATGAGAGAGTCTTATCGGTGAAAACCTTCACAGGCACCATAAGGCGACGTAAGCTGAGAGAAGCAAAATGAGAGAGTCTTATCGGTGAAAACCTTCACAGGCGCCATAAGATGACGTAAGCTGAGAGAAGCAAAATGAGAGAGTCTTACCGGTGAAAATCTTCATAGACACCATAAGGCGATGGGAACTGAGAGAAATGAGAGAGTCTTATTAGTGAAAACCCCGCGAAAGGCACTATGAGGTGACAAGATAGATTGGCGGAAAGGATCCACATTTTGCGAAGAGGTGGGCACCTATTTATCCCCATCAAGTGAAGACATCAGAAAGATTGATCGACACAAATAGACTGGGTTGATTAATCCGGAATGCACGACATGATCGTTGGAATCAGTTATACCACCCAGATAAGTTTATTTCTTTTCTTTTCACCAGCATTTGTTCAGAAAGATTTTCTCTTTTTCTATCTTTTCATTTCTTTGTTTAAAAGACTTTTTCCATAAAAAAAATTTTTTTAAGAGAGGTCTTTCAGAGCTTACTATCAGTTGCCAAAATGGTCCAAGCAAAATGTGAAGAGGACAGACCAGAGACAATGCAATAAGACAAAAGACGTTGGTTGCAAGACCGAATAATATTGGTCTAAAAGGGCAAGGAAAGTACGGGGAAGAACCGAAAAAAAGCATGTTGAGGAAATTGTGGGCCAAGTTCCAAGAGGATCCCCAGCAGAACTCCGACCGAATATCGACCAAGTTCCGAGGTGGTCGGACAACACAGAGTGGGAAAGGAAGAAAGGAAAATCCATCTTCAGCAAAATAACCCCCGGCAAGTTTTGAGACACAGAACGGGGAAGGGATAAATGGAAAAACCATCCCCAGCAGAATGTTATCCCCAACAAATAACGTCATCCCCAACAAGTTTTGGGAACGCCAAATAGGAATAAGGGGAAGGGAACAATCATCCCCCATCAGGAGTGACATGACCATTCGCCATATTTTAAAAACTAACTAAATTTTCTATGGTTTGAACATGAAAATAAAGTGTTGATGATGGCCAAAAGACACGCCATAAGAAAGATCACCAGAACTGGTGGCAGAAATTCTGCCACAGGTGAAAATTTTCTCGGAGAATCAAGGAAACAAATTCAAGTTATTCTTTAGCAATTAGGCGCCCACCTGTATAACAAGGGAATACTTTTCATGTCTTTACCAATTAGGCGCCCACTTGTATAACAAGGGAATATATTTCATGTCTTTACCAATTAGGCGCCCACCTGTATAACAAGGGAATACGTTTCATGTCTTTACCAATTAAGCGCCCACCTGTATAACAAGGGAATACATTTCATGTCTTTACCAATTAGGCGCCCACCTATATAACAAGGGAATACATTTCATGTCTTTACCAATTAGGCGTCCACCTGTATAACAAGGGAATACATTTCATGTCTTTACCATTAGGCGCCCACCTGTATAACAAGGGAATACATTTCATGTCTTTAGCAATTAGGCGCCCACCTGTATAACAAGGGAATGCATTTCATGCCTTTACCAATTAGGCGCCCACCTGTATAACAAGGGAATACATTTCATGCCTTTGTCAATTAGGCGCTCACCTGTATAACAAGGGAATACATTTCATGTCTTTACCATTAGGCGCCCACCTGTATAACAAGGGAATACATTTCATGTCTTAACCAATTAGGCGCCCACCTGTATAACAAGGGAATACATTTCATGTCTTTAGCAATTAGGCGCCCACCTGTATAACAAGGGAATACATTTCATGTCTTTAGCAATTAGGCGCCCACCTGTATAACAAAGGAATACATTTCATGTCTTTACCAATTAGGCGCCCACCTGTATAACAAGGGAATACATTTCATGTCTTTACCAATTAGGCGCCCACCTGTATAACAAGGGAATACATTTCATGTCTTTACCAATTAGGCGCCCACCTGTATAACAAGGGAATACATTTCATGTCTTTACCAATTAGGCGCCCACCTGTATAACAAGGGAATACATTTCATGTCTTTACCAATTAGGCGCTCACCTGTATAACAAGGGAATACATTTCATGTCTTTACCAATTAGGCGCCCACCTGTATAACAATGGAATACTTTTCATGTCTTTACCAATTAGGCGCCCACCTGTATAACAAGGGAATACGTTTCATGTCTTTACCAATTAGGCGCCCACCTGTATAACAAGGGAATACATTTCATGTCTTTACCAATTAGGCGCCCACCTGTATAACAAGGGAATACATTTCATGTCTTTACCAATTAGGCGCCCACCTGTATAACAAGGGAATACATTTCATGTCTTTACCAATTAGGCGCCCACCTGTATAACAAGGGAATACATTTCATGTCTTTACTAATTAAGCGCCCACCTGTATAACGAGGGAATACATTTCATGTTTTTACCATTAGACGCCCACCTGTATAACAAGGGAATACACTTCATGTCTTTACCAATTAGGCGCCACCTGTATAACAAGGGAATACACTTCATGTCTTTACCAATTAGGTGCCCACCTGTATAACAAGGGAATACTTTTCATGTCTTTACCAATTAGGCGCCCACCTGTATAACAAGGGAATACTTTTCATGTCTTTACCATTAGGCGTCCACCTGTATAACGAGGGAATATTTTTCAGTCTTTACATTGCAGGTCTTGAAATTCGTAACCCACCGAAAGGCAAAAGGTTACAACAAAAGATCCACAGCAGAATGCAAGGAGCCATATCCTCAAGCGGACAGAACAAAATGAAGCAAACTGGTGTTCAGGAAAGTAAGAGGCCGGTGTCATCCCCGTCAGTTTTCGGAAGAAGGAAGCACCGGAATAGACGCAAGCCGACAAGAAAGCAGGGCATCAAGAACAAATGGAAGATAGACGGGATCTTGAAATCCGTAGTCTAACCTAGCTTCTTGATTTTTCTTTTAAGCACGGTGTAATAAGGAGATTGGTAAGCAGTAATAACAACATGCAGCAACAGTAACAGCAAATTGCAGTCCCCTGGTAGTCCCAGCTACCAAAACTTCCCGAACTACATTAACCTGATTCCCCTTTAGCAAGGGATATGTAGGAAACCTTCGAAGCATAGGTTCGGTTAAATCTTTCAAAAATGCTTCACACGGAGTACCCAAACGGGCAAAAAATCACTCGTATCTGCTCACTTTATCTTTGCACGAAAACTCTTTGTGTTTTCGGGCAAAGAGGGGCAGCTGTGAGCACGTGATTTTTGCCCTATATGAGAATTACTCCCAAAAATTCAAAACAAAATAATTTTCCTTTGTGTGCAATGTTTGAATTTTCGTGGCACTTTTGGATAATTATTTATATTTTTGTCTGTGCATGTTTATTTGTTAAATTAATAAAAATATAAAAAATATGTCACATTTGTATTTAATATGTAATTCTACAATTAGGAGTAATTAAGTTTGTTTTACAAAATGAAAAAATTACAAAAATAGGCATCTTTTGCATTTTTAGCATTTAATGTCCAAATTGTGTGATTTGATTTTATTGATGTTTAATTTTGGGTGATAATTATTATTAGAAGTTAATTAGTATTTTAAGATAATTTTGGTTTTTATAATTTAATTTCATACATTTTAGTTTTATCAATAAGTGAAAGAAAAGAGAACAAAAAATAGATGAAAATTGGATTGAGCCTCTTCTTCAATTTTAAACCACAAGCCCAAGGATACCCAACCTTCCCCTACAACCCGGTCCATTTAAAACAGGATCGACCTAGTCCATAACCCCAAAGACCCAACCCCTTTTTTCATTTTCATTTTTCATTTTTCTAACAAAAACAAAAACAAAAAAAAACTCAAACCCTAAAAGACTAAACCACCCGCCCCCCCTCTATTTCCCTCTTCTTCTCCATCACCTTCCCCAAGCAGCCATGGTTGCTGCCCTTCTCCCTCACACGACCTCCCCCTCCCCATCGACAACACATACACACACACAGCAACACACACACACTCACGCATACACTCACGCACACACACATACATACACAACAAAACACACACACACACACGCAGCAGCCCGTTCATGGCTGCTGCTTCTTCTTCTTCATTGTCCTCACGACATCCCAATGACCCCGCCCTCCGTCGAGAGCTCCTCCAGTCGCCGGAAAACCAGCAACGCAGCCAAGCAACCACCAGCAATCCACCATGGCTGTTGCGTCTTTTTTTCGTCAGCCACTCGTCCATCGCCATCGAGCTTGAGCTCGACACCCATGGTTGCTGTTGCGTCTTCTTCTCCACCCCGTCGCCTGCTGCTGTTTCTTCTTCGTCGCTGCTGCTGCCCGATCGCTGCTGCTGCTCCGTCACTGCTGCTGTCTGCTGCTTCCTTCTTCAGTTCTTCGATCGTCCGTTCGTGGTCGTCTCCGGCGTCAAATTGTTTTGGTGCGATAATCGTTTCCGGACAGATTTGTTTTCATTCAAGTTCTTCGTCGTTTCGATCCGGCTAGTGGGTTTGAGTTTCATTTTGTCCGTATTTTGTTTTGATATTCTCGGATCTAAAATCGGTAAATGTTTGATTCTTATCGTTTTGTTAATTGGTTTCAGTTTGTTTCATGTGTTTTTATTTATTTTTTAAAAAAAAATTGTTAGTTTAATTTTAATGTTATTAGATTCAAATTGAAATCTAATTAATTAGTTTTCAGTTTGTTCATGTGTTTTTATTTATTAAAAGAAATTGTTAGTTTAATGTTATTAGATTCAAATTGAAATTTAATTAATTAGTTTTTCAGTTTGTTCATGTGTTTGTATTTATTAAAAGAAATTGTTAGTTTAATTTTAATGTTATTAAATTCAAATTAAAATTTAATTAATTAGTTTTTTCAGTTTGTTCATGTGTTTTTATTTATTAAAAGAAATTGTTAGTTTAATTTTAATGTTGCTAGATTCAAATTGAAATTTAATTAATTATTTCTTCAGTTTGTTTCATGTGTTTTTATGTATTTTTTAGAAATTGTTAATGTTGTTAGATTCAAGTTGAAATTCAATTAATTATTTCTTCTTCGGTTTGTTTTTATTCGTTTAAAAGAATTTAGTTGTAATATAGAAATATGTTAGTTTAATCGCTTGGATCATCCATCTTTGTTGATTAGCTTAGATTTAATTCGTGTTCATCTTTTGTTTGAAGTTCGTTCTTAATCCGGTGATTTAATGTGAGTTTATGTTTTAATTCTTGATTTAATTTGAATATTTATCTTGGTTGTAATGTTGTTGGATTTAGTTTAAAGTTCAAATGATTATTGAATTTAGAAATTCAAATCTACTTGTTTATTATGTTCAATTTGTTAATATTATTGAATCTGAAAATATATGTGTTGTTAAAAATATCGTTCAGTCAAAATAATTCCGATTGTTGCTTTGTTGTTTATCGTTTAAGTTTGAATTTGTTGATTGAACTAGATTAAGGATTGGTTATAGCTGGTAATTTAATTTTAAGTTCTTAGATAATTTTGAAGTTTGAACAGATTTTGAATCAGGGCAGTAACAGTAGTTTTAGGGGTAAAACGGGAATTAACCAATTGCATATTATTTAATTATGGTGGGGGACGAGACATAATGATAGAAACAAAAAGAAAAAGGTTAATAATGATGTCTTCTTTTGACCATTCAAAAAGAGGAAACATGGGGGGCCCATGTTGACTACTTTTACATAAGTAAAAATTAGAAATAGTGTAGATAATAATAAAAGTTAAAAAGTGCACATAGTAAAAGAATATTGGGTTAAAAAGTAAAAGAGGTAAAAGGGGTAGTAATAATAGTTTAAAAAGTAAAAAGGGAGGAGCCTTGCTTTGGATATAAAAGAGGACTCATTTGACACTTACAAAAAGAAGAAGTTTGGGGAGATAAAAATTTCAGAACTAAAGAGGAGATAAGAACAGACTTTTAATCTTGAGGAAGAGGATTCCTAAAATATCCGAATACTATTTCCGTGTATTCCTGAGTGTGATCTCTGCCACCTGTTTGCTTCCGGGATTTTCAATTGCCTTCTTGAGTTAACTGTTGGTCCTTTGTTATTGCTTTATTGAGTGGTTGCTGGAATTTCTGTTTGGTTTTCAAGTCTACTGCTCGGTTTTCTGACTGCTGGTTGTTTGATGTGTTGTATTGTTACTACTGCTGCTGATTCTCATCTTCCTCTTCTCTTGTATTCAATACCAGGTACACGACTGTAATACTAGCTATTGCAAGCTAAAAATGTGAAAGCATGAATACATTTGAAGAATGGAACTTTGAAGTTTTAATTTAGCTTTTTCCTTGTTTCTTTTACTGATTGTATTTAGGCTATTTCAGGTATTATTATTTTATAAATTTCTATCGCTTTGCATAACTAGGCATCTTATAGTGATGTACTAAATAGTACTCTGTTTTAGTTCGGTTATTAGGTAGTATATGTTTAAGCATGCTCCTTACCGTCAAACTGTTTAATAATTGGAATAAGAGGAAAATAACATAACTTGGTCTTTAGTGAATCGGCTTGGCAAAACGGGTTAATTCACAAGCTATGAAGGTTTTAATATTTTCAACAGTAGGTTAATCGTGAACGGGTAGTTAAATTTATTTAAGGCGTAATTTGAGTTCAAACAAGACTAGATAATGTCTAAGTTTAATAAACTTTCTAATGAGCTTTAGCAATTATGGCTAAATCTAGTTTCAAATGGTTGTGAATAATTAATTCTAATAGTTTTTTTAAAACAATGCGAGCTTCATCTAGCTATATTTGATTTCTTTTGAATATTAGTTGTCGAATCTCTTATTTTATTTATAATTTCGAATTTTCCTTTTTTTTAGTAAAATTCTTTCCATTAATATTTGTTTTAATATAACAGTTAGTATGTTACGTTTTCTTAATTTTTCTGAAAGCTCCTAATTAATTAGGATTTTCTTTCTTTATTTTTAGAGACTAATTTTAATAGAAAAAATGTAGTCATTTTAGGATTGTCCATTTAAAAATAAATGAGATGAGCCTCGCCTAGTAAAACGTATAGATTGCGGGGGCCTCACAAATGTATGTATTAATTACTTAGAACTCGGAATCGGCCGCTTAGCGAAATTCACGGCTTTTTCCAAAATAACCACGCGCTAGTCGTTTTAGGCACGCATTTTAATAATCTTACCTTCTTAAACTCGGGTGTGCATTTCATGCGACCCAAATCCAAATCCCAAAATATTGAATAAAATGTATTCCGGATTGCGGGTGCATTTCATGTGACGCAATCCAAAGACAGGTTTTAAACGATAATAATAATAATAAAAATAATAATAATAATAATAATAATAATAATAATAATAATAATAATAATAATAATAATAATAATAATAATAATAATAATAATAATAATAATAATAATAAAATTAATAATAATAAAGGCGGTTAAAAGTTAAAATTTGCACATAAGTTCATAATCGTATAAAACCAGATATTTAAGCCAAATATGACAGTGGAGCGACCGTGCTAGAACCACGGAACTTGGGAATGCCTAACACCTTCTCCCAGGTTAACAGAATTCCTTATCCGGATTTCTGGTTCACGGACTGTTAATAGAGTCATTCTTTTTCTCGATTCGGGATTAAATCGGTGACTTGGGACACCATAAATCTCCCAAGTGGCGACTCTGAATTAAATAAGCAAATCCTGTTTCGATTGTCCTTTAATTGGAAAAACTCCCTCTGCGCCCTTGCGGGTGCCGGAAAAAGGAGGTGTGACAGTCATGCCCCGGGGCATATGAGCAATATGCGCACCTTTGAGAAAAATCAAACTTCTTTGACAGAGGGTTTGGCATTTTTATATGAATCGGCTTCAGCATGTCCAATTGCTTCAACTTTTGGAACAAACTGGCATATGATCCTCCAACAGGAGTGAAAGCCTTTTCTTTCTTCAGCAACCTCTCATCCTTAAATGCTTGATTGGGCCGAAAACCTGATCCAGACGGCTTTCGGTAGGCTTGTGAGGGTGGATAGGCATTTTGTGGAGCTGGGTACCGGGAAAGTGAAGCATGTTTCTGGGAGTCCCGTGGAGAGAAGTAGCGTTGGGGAGGGGAGTAGCTTTGGGAGAATACAGTTGGATGACGAGTGATGGAGCTACTCGGGTGGCTAGGAAAGCTGTTATAAGCGGGTAGATATGGAGAGTATGGGGGATCATCCGTTATTGTGTTAGGCGCTTGGGTAAGGACAGAGTTCGGGAAGCTAGGCGGTGGCGGGGGTGGTGCTTTCCCAGTCATCCATGCCCGATACATGTCTGCCACATGTTGTCTCAACATTCTTACCTCTTCTACCAACCCGTATTCCTGTTCAACCAACTGCTTTCGGGCATCGGTACCAACCCGCTCAGTTCTATTGCTCTCTACCATTGTCTTTTATCTTTGTGTTGCAGGGAAGCGTTACTTTAGAATCACAACCAACCACCTTTCTAATTATTGAAAGAGGACAAAATGGAAGCAACCTGTTAGCGTTAGGGTTTTCAACAGATAAGAAAACACACATTAAGGATGCAATGCAACTAGGCAATTAACCCTTTCTATCATGCATTTGCTTCAGTTATTTGCAAATATCCGGCTTCTTGTAATTGTGCTCATTTTTTTTCTTTTTTTTTTCTTTTTTTTTTAATGGTGGTCGAATCTTATATGGATTGCCTACGTATCATGTCCCCGCATGAATCAGACCGGGCGTAGTTCTGCCACATAAAAAGTAAACAACAATAAAATATTTTTGGAATCACTTGAAGACGAACAACAGACTCGACAGTCAAACGGACCACATACTCTAATTAAAAGAAATACAAACTCAAGAAAAATAAAATGACAAATTCCTTCCTTTATATGCCGATTTTAACCAAACGACTGTTTTTGCAAACGTGGCCCCTTCCCAATTTCACATGAATTTTGAGGCCGGGAAGATTATTTTATGACACTTCACAAACTTGCCCGTTATTTTACGAAAATAGTCTTTTGACAACTAAAAGATACTCTAAGTCTATCTCGGCAAGAACGGTTTAAGACACCGTCGAAGCTGGCTCGGCTTAAAAAATCTAAACGGTATTCTTGACCACTGACTCTTTTTCTTATTATTTTTCAAATTAAAATAAACTAAAATAACCGGGCTTTGCCAACACGGCCTTTCAGCACCTTCGGGGACGAATATTTTAAGGCCGTGAGGGTCAACCGACCAAAACTCTAAAGGATGATCGAAAAGTGACCATTTATGCAAAGTCAGCCTTCCGGCGTCCCTTTCGGGAACATTAGGCTATTCTTGCAAAAAAAAGGGCATCACCCGACTTATTTATGTTGACAATTAAAATTTGACATTTTTTGGTTATTTTTGCAAAAGGGGAGGTTGGACCCGATAAGGGCTGCCTACGTATCTCACATCCTGTGAGAATCAAACCGGCGTAGTTCGGGCCGATCGGGAATAAAGGAAATAAACTAACTCTTTTTTCCCGCATAAAATACTTATAAAGAAGAAAGAAAATATTTTTGGATCTCGATTTGATTGTTTTTTTTTTTGAAAAGAAAGACGTCTAAAGAAATATTTGTTTGAATTTTAATTTCTTTTTCTTTTTCTCTTGAATTTCTTTTGAATTTTTAAACAAATATTTTTGGATTTTGAGAGAGATTAAAAGGAAATATTTTTGTATTATTTTTTTTTTAAAATTGAGGTCTAAAAGAAAGACTTTCTAAAAAAGCAAGCAATGGAAATTTTTTTTTTTGGATTTTTTTTGAATATGGTGGGTCGGAACCGAAGAGGTTTGCCTACGTATCTCACATCCGGTGAGAATCAGACCCGCGTAGTTTGGGCAACATAAACTAAACTTGTAAACAAGACTCCTTTCTTTTGTTTTTCAAATAAATCAAACTAGAAAAGACAATTTTTTTTCATTTTTCAAAATTTCGGCAGGGTTTTGACGCTACTTGGACATTGGTTTTATTTTTCTAAAAATAAGTAGTTATCTTCCTACACTGCTATTTTTCTTTTTCTCTTTTTCACAATTTTTCAAAAATTCCCGATTTCAGAAACCGGTCAGCATGCAGATCTGAAGCAAATAAATGTGCAAAACAAATAGGATGCAGCAGGATGGTCTTTTTTCATTTCAGGTTGCTTGTCCTAGACGGACCCAACCCCTGTGTTGAGTCTCCTAAGTCAAATGCAACATGATGCAAATAAATGTTCCTAATAGGGATCCGGCATGAAGTCAGTTATTCTAGGTTCAACCTGGGTATATGTTCTAGACAGTGTACCCGAGCGGACAACTCGAGTTGAGGAAGGAGCTCCTTTCCGGGAACCAAAAGGCCAGCCAGCTTAGAAACTTTCCGAGCCTCTTTTATTTCAGGGTATGACACTAATAGAATAGGGAGTCTCAACCAGTAAGCACATCCCTGGAGGTGAGAAGAGAAGGTTTTGGCACAGTTTATATGTACAGTTCAGATGATATCAAAGCGGTAAAAGCAGCATTTAGCACATTAGGCCCAAACATGTAAAAACCAGACAATAAACAAAGCCAATTATAACAATCTATCTAAGCTCAAATTCTGAACCCTGAACCAGAGATTCTGGGTCACCGAAGTTCCCTAGCAGAGTCGCCAGAGCTGTCACACCTCTTTTTTCGCCCGCGCCGCCGCAAAGTGACCCAGAAGGGGAGTTTTTTCAATCAAAGGACAATCGAAACGGGATTTATTTATTTATTTCAGAGTCGCCACTTGGGAGATTTATGGTGTCCCAAGTCACCGGTTGAATCCCGAATCGAGGAAAAGAATGACTCTGTTTAACAGTCTGCGCACCAGAAATCCGGATAAGGAATTCTGTTAACCCGGGAGAAGGTGTTAGGCATTCCCGAGTTCCGTGGTTCTAGCACGGTCGCTCAACTGTCATATTCGGCTTGATTATCTGATTTTATACAATTATGAACCTACATGCAAATTTTAAGTGTTTACCGCTTTTGTTATTATTTATTCAAAGAATTGCAACGTCGTGAGAATGCATCTCGAATTGCGCCACATAAATGTACCCGCAATTTTTGATAAGTTCCAACTTCATTGAGATTTGGATTTGGGTCACATAAATGTGCACCCGAATTTAAGGAGGTAAATTATTAAAGCACACGCCTAAAGAGACTAACACGTAGTTGTTTTGGGAAAAGGCCTCGAAGTTCTCTAAGCGGCCGATCCCGAGTTCTAAGTAATTAATACGTACATTTGTGACGGCCCCGCAATCTGTGCATTTTGCTAGGCTCATCTCATTTATTTTAAAAGAGCAATCCTAAAGTGACTACATTTTTATTAAGTTTGTCTCTAAAAGAAAATCTCCAAATTAATTACATACTTAAAAAAGGACGTGACTTATTAGTTATTAGTCTAAGACAAATGCAAATGGGAAATTGTAATCGAGCTTGTATAAACGGAGATTATTTCGTATCTTATTCTATAAGTAAATATTACAAACAAAATTAAAATTATAAATAGAAATACAGAATTGACAAACAATAATATCAAAAACGAAACTAATTACTCTTTACTAATTTTAAACCCACCTTACTAATTTCAGCACAATTTATTTAATACAAATGAAATTCAGGAATTCCAAAACACTTTGCTGTTTCAGCTTGCAGCTGGCCTCTAATCTCAAAAATTATACTACGAAACAAAACTAAACTAATACGACTATTACATAATCATATTCCAAGATCCAAACAGTCCCAGTCCAGATTAATTTAACAGTCCAACAAGCTTATTTTAATTACATGAATCAGTTACCAGATGTTAACATGTTTTAATAAAAAAATCTCTCATATAACTCTGTTTCAGTCCACTTACTACATACTAATCTACCTATCATGAGCGACTGAAGAATTTAAATACACAAGTCATATTGAAACCAAAGCAGAATTTCAACTCTTCACGTATATTCAAACTTCATGTTTTCAGCTTACAAATGCCAAAGTTACAGTTGTGTACCTGGTATTGCCAATACAAGAAGAGGAAGGTCAGCAAAGTAGTATGTAACACAGCAACAGCAACAATAACCAACAACAACCAGCAAATGGAACACCCAGTGACAGATTTGAAAACCAACACGATTCCAGCACACTCAATGAAACAATATCAACGCAAACCAATATAGACCAGGAATAACAACTCAAGAAACCACTTAAAAACCCTCACTTAAATGGTAACAAACTGATTCTGATTTTCAGTAGTAAAGAAGACCTCACTTTTCAGTATTTAGCTCTCAACCTATTGAACTCTTTTGGATAAAAACTCAGCTTGTATTTCACTCTTAAACTTTGAATTTTTGATGTCCAAAATCCGTCCCCCTTTTTTTTCCCTTCTCGAATTTTTTTTTTTCAAAATGAATTCTCCCTATGTATATCCATTGTATCCAGAGTGTATATCGGGTGTATACTATACTCTCTTTAGATTTCCAGAATGTCTTTCTATTCCGAAAAATCCCCAATTCTCTCTTAATGTTAAGAAAATTCCCCCCCCCTCGTAACTTGTGTCCAGCTCTTTCTCTTTATAGCCAAACTTGCAGCACCTAAATTTAATCCCACCATCTTCTACCCATCCCCCTTTTGAATCCCACTACTTAATGTTTTGTCCCCCACTATATTAAACAAATATATTAATTCACACTAACACATATCTTTTCTTTATTTAATTCTCTTATTCCCCACTATATTAAACAAGTGTATTAGTTCTCACTACCACATGTCTTGTCCCCCACTATATTAAACAATGCATTATTGCTCATTACCACATGTCTTGTCCCCCACCATGTATTAAAAAATATATTAATTTAATATTATTAGTACTTAGTGGACAGAACACTCAAATTAATCATTTTTTAAAACTTAAAATCTCGAAAATACCCCTGAAACTACTGAAATTACTATTCTACCCCTGAAAATACTGCAATTTACCATTCTACCCTCATTCCTTTCAATCTGTACCCAAAAACCATATCAGCTATAACCAATTCACCTAATCAACGATCCAATTAACAAACAAATTCTGAATAAGCAAACTCGTCAAACAAACTCCTAATCGACAACATTAATGAATTAACAACAGAGTCAGATTCATATCAACAAACTTATCAGGACAAACAAGTAAATTTAAATCACTAAACTCAACATCAGTTGAACTCAAACTAAATCAAACAACATCATAACCAAGATGAATGATTCATACTAAATCAAAAACTAAAGACCAACACATAAACACTCACATTAAATCACTTGATGAAAAACTAACGAACTTCAAACAAAAAAAATGAACACGAATTAAATCCAACAACATTATAACAAAGATGAATGATTCAAACTAAATCACTCGTCATTCGAGATTAAATCACTTGATGATAAACTAACAAACTTCAAACAAAATGAACACGAATTATCTTTAATACAAACAAAGACGTGGGTTCGAATTCAAACCAACCCATCGGAACACAAACACAATCATAGAAAGAAGAAAAAGAGCGGAAGATGAATTCACTGAACGAAAAACTAAAAGAAAAAAGAATGGAAACCTACTAGTTTGAAGTCCGGGTTCGAACGGAACCTCGACGAACTTGAACAAACATCACTGTTTTCAACCCATTTTTGTTTTTGACGCAGTGACGATCGAGTTCATAGGTTTGTGGTCGTTCATAGATGAAGCTGGACGAAGAAGAAGGTGAAGCAGAAAGGGGGTCGACGGACTGCTTCACGTCACTGAAAAGTGGTCGACGAGGAGGTCGACTGACTGGTTGAGCTTTACGAAGAAGACGAAGACGAAGAAACAACAACCATGGTTGCTGGTCGTTCATGGTGGAGTTGGGGTGGTGACGACAAGAGGGAAGCTAAAGACGAAGCAGCAGCCATGGTGGCTGACTGGAGCTCGACGGACTGTGAGGAGCTGGAGGTCGACGCAACGGAGATGAAGAAGAAGCAGCAGCAGGTGAAGCTGGCTGGAGCTCGACGAAGAAGATGAAGACGGGGCAGCTGTTGCGTCAATGGCGACGGAGTAAATGGTGGTGAGGGGGCAGCCATGGATGGCGTGAGGGGGAGCAGATGCAGCGAGGGCAGCCATGGGAGGAGGGTTTGTTTGGGGGAAGGAGAAGAAGAGGGGGCGGGTGTTTTTTTGGTTTTTTAGGTTAGGATTTTTCAAAAAATGAAAAATGGAAGAAGGGGGTGTTTGTTTGGGTTATGGGGTGGACCGGGTCGGATTTACCCGGTAGGGGTTTGGTTAAGGGGTTATCTGGTTTGGGCCTGGTTGATTTAATTTAAAAGGTGGCCCAATCCGATTTTCTTCTTATTTCCAATGCTTCTTTTTTTTCTTCTTTTATTTTTTCTTAAACTAAAACTAAATTCTAAAAATCCTAAATTATCCTATAGAACTAAATTAATTTATAAAAGTAAAAATTAACTCTTAATAACAATTAACACATAATTAAATAGCAATTACGATAAAATCACACAATTTGGACATTAAATGCTAAAAATGCAACGTACATATTTTTTATAATTTTTTGTTCTTGTAAAACAAACTTAATTGCTCCTAATTATAGAATTAAATCCTAAATGCAAATGCGACATATTTTTATATTTTTTTATTAATTTAACAAATAAACATGCACGGAAAAATACAAATAATTATCCAAAATGCCATGAAAATTCTCAAAATGGCACACAAAGGAAAATTGTTTTATTTTGAATTTTTGGGAGTATTTCTTACATAGGGAAAAAATCACGTGCTTACACCAATGGCCAAGGCCATCGACAAAAATATGAGTTTGACTCCGCTCGAACTACGACGGGATACTACTTCGACACCAGCTCGAAGTTAACATCCCAATGGCCAAGGCCATCGACAAAGATACAAGTTCGACTTCACTCGAACTACGACGGGATATTACTTCGATATCGGCTCGAAGGTAACATCCCAAAGGCTAAGGTCGTCGCCAAATAAAAGGGTCCGACATCATTCAAATTGACAAAAATATAACAAAGATTGCCAGCAAATCAACAAAACAATTTTTTCATTAAGACAAAATATTACCAACACCTATCTTTACAATGGGCTCAAAGACGCCCTTACAAAAATCCTGAAGCAAAAGTAAGTACAAACAAAAAATTACACATCATCCATGGTAGCATACACATCTCCGTACCAAGAGTCAGACGCAAGAGGGTTTGCATCATTAGAGTTGATATTATCACTGTCAGGCGTAAACAGGTCATATCCGCATGCCTCACGAGCTGCCCAATCTTTAGCACGCATATCCTGAAGTTATACTTCAGATGCCCACCCGTCGGCGTGAAGAGCCTTGTACACATCAAGCTGGGCCTCGGCATGAACCCACAACTCAGACAAATGATGGGGCACGATGGGATCAGCCGAAGCACGGGACGTAGAAGGTTGTGAGTGTCGACGTGCGTCCTTCGTTCTCAGTGATGCCACTTGTCCAGTCAACACAGATAGCTCCGCCTCCAACTCCTTAACACGCCCCTGAAGCCCCGCTACCTTAAGCGTGGATACCTCCTTCTCCTTGGTCAGCTCCGACCTACAAACACTGAGTTCCAAGACCGCCGCTTCAGAAATAGCAGTCGCCAGTTAATCAACACTCATACTGAACTCACCCTTGAGCTCGTTAATTTCCGCCATTTTCACACCCAATTCGGCAGTAAAACTGGCTACTTTTGCTTGCAGGTCGGCATTCTCGACCATCACCCCTCTACTTAACTCGAGCTCATCTTCCTTCACCTTAAGAGACGCCTCGAGTTCACTGTTGCGGGCGACGGCCTTCATAAGATCCTCATCTCGCTACCTCAACTCCTCGACCTTGCGCCCCAACTGATCCTCCCTTTGTTTAAGCCCTTCGCGAAATAGTTGGAAATCAGGGTCCTGATGGTAGATGTCGGCCATCGCACGATGCTTGGTGCGATATTCTTGATATTTAGAATACATCTTCCCGTAGATGGCTGCCCTCTTCCTTTCCCGACGCTCACGCTCGATCTCTACGATAAGGGTCTGGCATAACAAGAAAAAAGTTAAAACAAAAAGACAGGTCGACAATAACAACGCAAACCCAACGACGAAAAGGAAGAGAAAGAAATCTACCTACAAGGTCATGCCAGTGATGTTCCGAGATAATTCCATGTCGCTCATCACTCTAAGCGCCTCGCTCTCGGGACAGGCACATAAAGGGGCTAAAGCAGACGCCACCTGATCATAGTTTGACAACAAGTTATAGTCCCCAAGGACAACTATATGCTGATCAGAACCCTCCACTCTAACCTCCACATGAGTATGGCGTTCTAAAAACTTGCGAACATCCTCCGAGTCGACATCCGAACCCGAGCCTTCGCCCTCGACGTGCAGGACCCCTTCAACGTTAGATGATGTGCCACCCTCAGTGGAGCGCACGGAGCCGCCTCCTAGGTAAACCTCTTCCGTCTGGGGAGACCTCCCTGCTAAGATGGCATCGGCCATAAACGTGGGCACAGGTGCCGTCTGCGACGCACCCATCCTACTTTTACCGGTGTCCATGACCACATCCTTCCCAAGCTCTACTCTCCTCATTTTCCTCAGTAACGACTCGTCCCCATTAGAGGATTCGTCCACGAGGTAAGGGGTCGGTGACCATATCCCGAGAAGGATCTTCCATTTGTATCGGCTGAGCACGACCCCCTCGAACGGATTCATTGAAAGTAAACTGCATTCCTGCAGTAGCGACAACCTGTCGAATGTAGGGACTGGGGCCCTCCGTCTAAAAGCTCCTCGACCTGTCATCATGAAGAGTCGTATCAATAGACAATGGTACATAACTAACGAAGTGATATAGGGGAAGACATTTACCAGATGAAACTCTTGGTCCAAAACATTTCACGAAAGCGGGCCAATCTCGGGTCTCCACTGCATGGGGCAACAGACGGGCTACCTAATCCCTTATACCTGCAATAGGATGGGGAGGACGCCCCATAGCTGCAAACGAGAAAAAAACAAACACTATAATGAATGAAGAAGAAAAGAAAGAGCAAAAGAAATGGCGACACTTATGATTCTCGTTCCACCGCTCCGGAAATCTAGCGGGGTCAGACACAATGTGTTCGGTTTTGACAAAGAAGTACTTATGCCAAAATTTACGACTTGCTCGGTCGTCGGTCCCAACCACCAGCCCTTTTGTCCCACGGTGCCTCAAATGCACCATAGCGCCCCTATGAAAGCTGGGTGAGAACAAGTGCAGAAGGTGATGAACGGTAATCTCGCACCCGCCAACTCCGCATACTTTGTCAACAACAGAAGTATTTTAAGCGTGTATGGGGAAAGTTGCGCTGGGCAAACCTGATAGAATCGACAAAACTATTCCACTAACGGGAGAAGGGGGAATGAATGACCGATCACGAAGGGGTACTCATAAAAAGCACAGTACCCAGGCCTATGGACTTCCACGAAGTCCCTTCCCGCTGGAACCATATCAACATGAGCGGGGAAGCTATATTTTGTACGGAGAGCATCGATATGAACTTGTTTCGTTTCAGAGAGCACTGGGATAGGAGTAGGGGGAGGATCCTTGAGAAAGTCGCTTCGAGACATGGGGTGTCTCAGCAGCAACTCCTCTACGGTGGGAAAGTTGTCCCCCTCTTCCACCGTCATGTCCTCACCGCTAGAGGGGAGCGCCACGGACAACGGGGTGGCGTCAGAAACCCCCTCACGAGATTGATGTGTTCTAGGCATCTCTTCGACGAAAAAAGTGTTAGAATAACAGAGAAAGCTATGAACGAAGAATGGGAGAAGAGGAAGCAGAAAAACCGTTGGAACAAACACGGGAGGGATGAGAAAGGATAACCAGAAATGAAATGACCAAGAGTTTTTGAAAAAACAAACCCTCCACCTATTTATAGGATTGGGTGGCGCCAGAATCAAAGCGGAAGGCTGCAGAGCGGCACCAAAATCGAAGCGACAAGCCCTCAACCCCTATCTCGAAAACACACATAATGATGACGCACGTGGAGATGATGTCATTTCCCGATAAGATACACTATCCGGTGTCTTGTTGATCACGCTAACCTCCCATTGTTGGCCAAGCCATAATGCTTCGTAAAACCAAATTTCTCCACAAGAGTGGGTGGTGTCCGCTTATCAAGGACGCACCAAGTTGCAACCTCGACAAGCGGAGTGACTAACTGTATGGGTCCAAATTTGGACGACCACGACCATTGACGAATACGACAAACGACGAGATCTTCGTAGCTCGACGTCTTGTGGAAGACGACATACAAGCGAACAGAGACTGCATGACTTTTATAGTACTGTAGGCCCAATAGGGGGCATTAGGAATATTCTATGATATGTCTTTTAGGGTTCAGAAGGGGTTTGTCCCTTATATTATAGCGGGAAAATAACCTTGTAAAGGGGGTTTTTTAGCTAAGAACAGTGATTGTAATACTTTTCTACATAATGATTGACATCCTTAATGTTCGATCACTCATCTTCGCAAGATCAATAAATATTATCCATTGTGTTCATCTTTTATACCTTTGGTTCTAGAGTTTATTATATTTAGCTAAGATTTACTCCTTCATTTTCTTTAATTGATTTATTCAAAAAAGATTTCAATATCTTTTGAGTCAAACAGAGTTCTTGCCTACGTACTGGAAACGAGCATAACTATAGAAATTTGCATGTTTAATCCCTGAAATATTAATAAATGTTGATTCTGGTCCTTTGATATTTAGTTAATACATTTAAGGTTCAAATTATTGAAATGTGCAGTTTTATCCTTCTGCTCGTGAATCTTGACAAATTTTTGATTGTTAAACCATTTAATTACCCATGTGTTTTGTCAAATTTATTATTACTCCAAAGTGCAATAATCCTGCATAACTGGCCGCCACCATTATCCAAAATGAAAAGAAAAAACAGTGACAAGAAAACTCATTTATGCTTGTAACTAAAAACAGCAAATCCTTTTTCGCAGGAAGCACAGCATCAGACAATGGTGAAAACTGAAAAGTATGAGGAAAATGACATTTCCGGTAGCATATTATATTTCCGATGGCATATAAGACCTCTACTCTTGGTTTTCAAGTACTCCAGTTATGACCAAGAATGTAGTTTACCTGTTTGTGTTTTTGCCAGTATGAGGGAGGGAGGGAGGGAGGAGGCACTAAAGCTTACCATATTCAAGTATATAGTGGGCCAAGAAAAAACAAAGACTGAAGTCGGAGGGGAAACCAAGCCAAGAAGCAAATTTTATATTTTTCTATTGCAGGCCTCAAACTCCCCTTAGCTTCTAAGCCAAGACGCCATCTTTCTGGTGCTGTTCGAACAATTATATTGGGCCATTCCATTATCTAGTTTGATTTTAGACGACCCTTTTTGTGTTTGCACTTGAATGTTGTGCTGGTGGCAGGGTCACTTCCGGGAAGAGGAGGTGTAACTATTTCGAGAGGTAAGAAAAGTATTGGATTTTGACTTTGCAGTTGTATGTAGGACTATTGAAAATGACATGTAATGTACTTTCATATCTGAGCTTCAGCTTATAAAGTATTCCGAGCTTATTTCTTCAAAGCGTTGATCTGTTTTGCGTACTTGACACTAAGTACAGCCAAAGGCAGATCCAAGATTTGAACTTTATGGGTTCTGAATTCTAGGATAGTGACCTCATGTGCTAATAACTAGGTTCGAATATAATTTTCTTACCCAGTTAGTGAATTTCTCAACATATATATAGAGGGTTTGAGCCAAAACTATTGGGTTCTGTAGAACCCATATGTTAAAGCCTATATCCGCCCCTGAGTGTACATTGTGATTTAATCTCTTCAGGAATTAAGAACATCCTTAAAGCCAAAAATGATGCTTGCTCATCGTAAACTTTTGGCTAGACTAGCTGTGTTAATTTACATTTTTCTTTCCGAGATTACTGAATAAGCAATGGATATTTTAATCTATATGATCAAGTAATTCCTAAGGACAATGTTTTGACGAGCTTCCAAATATTTCATAATCAGGTTCAAGAAAATGCCAAGGCTTCTGTTTCTGCCCGAACTAAGCTAGCATATAGGCCATCAAGGTGAGAAGCCGTGAGTTTGTCATGGCTTCCATATTCTGCTATTGTGCCCTCCTTCACAACAGCAATCATACTGGCTTCTCTAATTGTAGAAAGCCGATGAGCTACCACAATTGTTGTAGCCCTCTTGGAAATCTTCCTGAGTGCGTCTTGAACATGCTTCTCTGATTCCAAGTCCAGTGCACTGCTAGCTTCATCCAGTAAGAGCACCTTTGATTTCTTCAGTATGGCTCTTGCAATTGCTATCCGTTGTTTCTGTCCGCCTGATAACTGAACACCACTCTGACCGACCTGTAAAATAGTATGCCAAACTCTAGAGATTAGTCAAGTCATGCCCAGCTTACTCATTAAAATCAATAATATATGTGAGGCTTACCTCTGTTTCATAACCTTGAGGAAGCCCACTGATAAATTTATGAATGTGAGCTTCCTTTGCTGCTTCTTCAATTTCAGCCCATGAAGCATTAGGCTCGCCAAATGCAATATTCTCTCTAATGGTGCCAGCAAATAAGGCTGGTTCTTGACTGACCAGAGCTGTCTGCCTTCTCAACCACTTCAAATTCAGCTCCCTCAGATCAACCCCTTCCATTAGCACTCTCCCTTGTGTTGGGTCGTAAAACCTCTGTATCATCCATATCACTGTTGATTTTCCAGATCCACTTGCTCCAACCAATGCTACCATTGTCCCACCTCTGATCTTAAGTGTGAAGTTTCTCATCACTATTACTTCTGGCCTTGATGGATATGCAAATGTGACCATCTTAAACTCTATATCAAATGGCTTTGATATTTCAATCTTTTTTCCTTTCACACGCTCATTGCCTATTGAAGGCCTACGGTTAATGATAGCAAGCACAGCGGGTATTGCAGTTGAAGCCATAGAAGTATCTGGGGCGAGGCCAGCAAGTTGTCCAACAGCAAATGAGCTCAGCACAAGTATTAGGAAAATCTTATATACGTCACCGAAATTGGTATAACCTTGCTTTACCAAGTAAGCACCAAACCAGAGATTCAGGGTATATGCTCCATACATTGCACCTTGAGAAAGGCCTAGTGCTAGACCAAGCATCTGTGACCTTCTGACTGATGTTCGCTTGGGCTCAGATAAAGCTTGTTCAAATGATTTAACTATTTTCTCCTGAGTTGAGAATGTTGCCACAGTTCTTATATTTGACACAGCACCTGCAGCTATACTGCTAGCTTTCGTATAAGAGCTGTTGTCTAGTTTTCCTCCTACATTTATAATCAAAGTGAGGTAGCTTGCTCCTAGAGTAAATGGTGTGAGAGCAGTGGCCAAAAGAGCTAATCTCCATTCTAGTTTGAATGACACACCAAGTCCAACAGCTGCTGAGCTCAGCCCCATTAGCAGTACAGAAAACCTATCACCAACAACAGACCTGAAACTGACACAATCAACAGAAAGCCTTGACACTAAAACTCCAGTTGAATTCTCGTCAAGATCAAACCAACCAGGTTCTTGTTTGAGTATAGCTTTAAACAAGAAACTTCTAACTCTCATGGTGAGCCTGGTACCAGCCCAACCACAGAAGCCTTGCTGTCCTACCATAGTGAATATGCACCCAAATCCAAGACCAACAAGTATCAAGCAGAGGTATCCAACTTCCCTTTTCAATCTTGACATGTCTGTGTAAAAGTAGACTTTAAGTGCTTGCCCTAGAACTAAGGGATAGAGGGAGAGAATTGCACCTGCAAGCATGCCCAATATTAGCCCTACTAATAGCATTATCAGTTCCGGTCTCTGCAGGTTCCATAATTCTGAGAGACGATAGCTCTTCATCTTTGCTTGCTCTCCTTCTTCTACCTCTTCTCTTTGGATTCCTTCTTGCATAGATTCTTGGTACTTTGATCTTGAGATTTCATATACACTCTTTACTTTCAATACATCATAAGTTGATTTCTCATAGGCAGAGAATTCAACATCTTCCTGTTTTGACATAGGTTTTGGGACTGCTTCTGAAGCAAGCTTGATGAGGCCAAAGTAGGCCCCAGCCTTCTCCATTAGCTGATCATGGTTACCTGTCTCAACAACTGAGCCACGATCAAGAACGACTATAGTGTGAGCATTTCTTACTGTAGCTAACCTATGGGCAATCACTAACGTGGTTCTGCCCTTGGAGATCTTGTCAATGGCCCGTTGTACAATGGCCTCAGACTCGGGGTCTAAGGCACTAGTTGGTTCGTCTAACAGAAGAATTTTTGGGTCTTTAACCATTGCTCGAGCAAGAGCAATCCGCTGCTTTTGTCCTCCAGAGAGTTGGGTTCCTCGGTCTCCAACCTGTACAGGTACATTAAGTTTAGAAGTACCCTTTTAATATGCATATCGTTATCTTGTTAGATTATTGTGGAATGTGGAATATGAACTGATAATCCATATACTGCACCTGTGTATCATAGCCTTCTGGAAGTCTTGAGATAAAGCTGTGAGCATTTGCCGCAACGCAAGCAGCCATAGCCTCTTTCTTGGTAGCATTTTCTTTTCCCATCATCACATTTGCAAGTATGCTTGTCCCAAATAGTACCGGTTCTTGACCAACCATACCTATCTGACTTCTCAGCCACTTAACTTGCAATGTTCTTATATCATGACCATCCAAGGTAATTAGACCTGCCCAGATATTTGTAATTTCCTTAATCAGACATGAAAAATATCCACAAACAGTTATACTTGCTATATAAGAAAGATTCA
This sequence comes from Nicotiana tabacum, assembly GCF_000715075.1. Lineage (NCBI taxonomy): Eukaryota > Viridiplantae > Streptophyta > Magnoliopsida > Solanales > Solanaceae > Nicotiana > Nicotiana tabacum. Next base: position 185,925,653 of record NC_134085.1, read on the forward strand.
TACCCTACCCTGAACTGGATCATAAAACCTTTCTATAAGAGCAAAGATCGTTGACTTTCCCCCTCCACTGGTGCCTACTAATGCTAATGTCCTAGAAGCTGGAATGACTAAGTTAAGAGACTGGAGAATCTGGACAGTTGGACGAGCCGGATATGCAAAGGTAACACATTTAAATTCAATTTTCCCTCTTACAGTTGACAACCTCCTTCCCTCTGGACTGTAGGGATCTATCTCTGGAATCCTGTCTATAACTTCAAATACCCTAGTAGCTGCAACTGTTCCTTGTGCAAACTGAGCAAAGTAAGATAAGGGATAGAGCCAAGCCCCTGCACAAATAGACATATGATTTACTCAAGTCAGACTAGATATGCTGCCAATGACAAAAATTTAGTAGTTCTGTTTACATCAATTGGTAAATTATTATAATTTCCTTATTATGGAATAGTTGCCAATAAGCTGAATTCTGCTGCAATACATTGATGATCGTTAAATGTTTGCTTCCTTTAAAGTTTGAGACTTCCTCAAATTTCATTTATTAATTTAAGTTGATTAGCTTATTAAATCTTCTTCTGGTGGAGGGAAGATAGAGAGAAAAATGACAGAATTATTTACCTGCCCCCGACGTTAACCCCAAAGAAACAAGCAATGGCTTCACCACCTGAAAGCTCTCCCTTTGCTACAAGGATTGAACCATACCAGAAAGCCAATGCCCATGTCGCATAAGTAACTAAATAAATAACTCCAATTCCTGCTCCTTTAGCAAAACCGACCTTTGCCCCCAAACGCCCCGAATTCTCCAGAGATTCCACATATTTTGCATCTAAAAAGTCCTCTGCTACAAAAGCAGTTACGGTCCTAATTGAACTCATTGCTTGCTCTGCAATGCTGCCAGCTTTTCTATAAGATTCCTTTACAAAAGAACAACAAAACTCAGTGTGCAGTTTAAAGTGAACTAAACAGAGAAATATTAATTTATATACTTCTTTGTGAAACTATTTGAATAGAGCGGCATTTTGATGCATTTATTACAGAAATAATAGTAGACGAAAGTATTAAAATAACAAGGAAACTGTTAGTTTGATGGAGAAAATGCCACGTCAATATTGTAGCTGATTTTGGGAACTTGTAAAGGTTTTAGGAATGCCGTGAAACAATTTTGGACGGTCCAAACAGAAAGAGTGTCATATGAATTGGGAGAGGAGGAGTTATGCTGAGTTGCGTTGCATGCCTCTCACCTCTTCTTTCTGTGTGAGGCCAACATAGATGGCTTTATAAGCAAGGCCACAGAACATAGACAGTGGTGTGACTGCAAAAACTGCCAGGGAAACCTTCCATGATCTTCTAAAACCAACTGCGTAGCCGTTGATGAAAGTGAAGATATGGTGAACAAAATGTGCCATCTGCATGAGTACAAAATTACACAGGATCAGAGAGGCTGTTGTATGCATTTGATGTGAGTTCTCTTTGGATTAGTTTAGTCATTGTATAAGTGTGGTAAAGGTTAACACACAGCTTATTTCACTATTAAGAAGTGAAAATTTATCAGTTTAGAGTATCAATGGGCAAAAAGCAGTACCTTTTCTCCCATCACTTCTTGGATTTGTGCCACATCACTGGAAATTCCATGCATAATTTCACCAGTATTCAGTTCTGTGTCAAAAAATCCGATGTCCTGTCGTAAAACAGCTCTTAGGTACTTTGTTCTTATTCTATGAGCTGATCTTTCTCCCACCAATCTCCAGCAAGTTGTCTCTGGCATAAGATGATTAAAGTGTCACCTGTGATTACTCTCCTTTAAACTCTAAAATCCAGAATAATATATATGAGAATACAAATGTCTAAATTACCTAAGTATGCTCCAACCACGACTACTGCTGTTAGCCCTGTCATAAGCACACACACCTGAAGATTGTGTCAATTGTTATAAGATCTCTTGAGATTTAGATAATGAATTTATAGGCAATTAGTTGCTCTATTCAGGATTAATAGTATTCATTCATTTTTCTCTTTTAACTGCTAGCAGGAGAGAAAGGAGTTACTAACTGAGATCCTTGACAGATTCTTCATTTTTACTCTTAACTCTATTCAAATCCTCCATACAGAGGTCTCAAGATCAACTCATTTTAGTAACCCCCTCAAGTTTAAGCGGTTTACTTCTGACTCGTTTATTAACTAGACTGAACGGGTTGAACCCGAAATGGCTGATCAAACTATTGATCCAAAATGGGTCAAAACAATGTAACTGACGGGTCAAAATGTAACTCAAACCCAAATATATACAATATAATTTGGAGATTGGTAATTATGTAAATTTGAAAGAACTGAAGCTAATAATTTAATAAAAATACATTAGCTTCACATTTTTTCTTAAAAAAACAAAACAAAAAAAGGAGGGAAAGTTGGGTCATCTTAGACAAATTGGGTTATGACTTGTTACTTAACCCATTTTGACTCTAAGCAAACTTTCACCAGGTTGAGTTATGACTAGCTTATTGATTTGACTCGTTGACCAACCCGCCCTTTTGCCACCTACACCTCTACCAAATTCTTCTACGTCAATTTTTCTACGGATAAAAAATTGCGGGAAGGAGGAGCATACAATGAAATAGTAAGTATATATTACCATTTCCACATCCTTCATCATCCGATCTTTGTCTTTGTCCAGGGCAATTTTGTTTACGAAATTACCAAAAAGATAAGAATACCAAGGAAGAGATCCTCCATTTATTAGAGCCCCAATACAACCCAACAGCAGTAATAGTATATCCAACTTGCTTGAGTATTTGAACAAGCTCAACAACCCTACTGGCTTAGGAGCTGCTGCCTCCTCTGCATCATTTTCTTCATCGTGTATTATAGGATTCTTGTTAATATCATTGTACAAATCATTTCCATACTGCTGGAAATTTGATTGTCTAGAATATTGAACATGGTGGCTTTGTTCCTCGTAAACATGATCAACACACTTCACGTCACAATCAGAGGTGTCATTAATATTGAAAGTATGTTCCATCTGATCAAAGTGTCCATGATGATCTCTAACGATGCCATGATTATGAGCATTTGACCTGTAACGTAGTTTAGCACGATTAGTATAGCCTGTGTATAAGCTTTTGATACTGAAACCATTTGAGCTGTTATGTTTGTTGAATACATAATAATTAAGTGGATCTTTACACAAATAGCCGACTGGATTCACTGTTTACTTTTCCTAGCCCCGGTATACTTAGATTATCCAATGATTATACGTGGTCATACACATATTATACATGGATTATACATTTGTCAGCTATTCCTAATTTAAGCGGTTAAGCGGGTGGCTATTTAGGTTAATTCTTCATTAAGGGGTGATTAAAAGTCTGCTCTTCCACGTGCTTAGCCCATGTAAAAAGAATCAGGCCTGCACGTAGTGTGCTCTTTCTAAAAGTTTTAGATTTTAGATGATATGGTCACACAATTTAACAATGTTACTGATGATGTAGGTTGGTATCTGACCCGTCAATCTGGATTTGCCTTTCAAGATCTTCTATTCTGTCAAACTCTATCGACTGGAGCTCGTCTTGCACAGCCAAAGGACCACTTTTCCCAGCACCGGTCCCTTCTGTAATAGTTGTCAATTTTGAAGATTTGCGGGGCTTGCCCTTATAATCACGAGAGGCATAGGAATTCCCACTGGCCCTGGAATCAAAACTTTGAAGCTCAAGCCTTCCAGAAGTCTGGAGGCCAGAATAAGAATGATCGTATGATGGATTGATGAAGCTATGGAAAACACCATTAGTCGCCCGCGATAAGTAATAATCATTAGCTGATTTCCTGAAAATCCTACTCCCATGTGCTGCTGAAGTGAATGAAGCGTCAGAAGCTGTCCACGGACTTAGTGCTGCACTAAGGTTGCGATTATCGCGCCACCCTGTTGGCTCAAATTGCCAAGAGAGCTCGCCTTGCCATGACCTGTCAAAATATTGTGTCACGTTTACTTCAACAATTTTTATATGTACAAAAAAAAAATTGTTTTAGCCTATTTGTCCAACAAGACTTTCCGACAATGGGGATTCAGTTGAACCTCTTTCAATACATGTAGCTATGCGACTGACCTGTCATCATCGGAGGCAAAAGGACTAGCAGGTGGGGGGTTGCGCACACGACTAAAGTTGTTGTAGGACGAAGACATTGACATTGAGAATGATGTGGAAGGTTGCTGTGAGACCACAGGTGTAGTATGGCGTCTCTGCCTAGTGGAAGATGAAAACTCAGAATGAGCCATTTGGATTAATGCTGTTGATGATGAAGAATTTCTTATTGTGGCTCTGTTCAAGTTATAGCATGGTAGTAGACAAATATGAACATGGAAAGGTATATTTACAGCTCTCTATTAACAGTTGTTCCCAGGATGAATGTTTTTTAACAACAAAATGCCTTTGATCAATCCGCCATATTAAGATGCCTTCTGGTTTCTCCAAGACTAATAGTAAGTGGTTAATGCCTTTGTGTTTGTCAAATTTTGTCAAGTTAAACAGCTGAGGACAATATTAAAATTGACAAATCAATCATTTTCTATAAATAAAACTGATTACTGTCGACTGCTCTCGTAATCTATCTAAGAAAAAAAGAAAGACACACTTGGTGAAATTTGGTAGGCCGGCTTCTAGTTTATAGGATATGCTGACCAGCCGGCATGAGAATGATTTGTGGTCTAGACATTGGGCAGATGTATATGGAACACAACTGGTGAATATTTTAGAAATATATATATTTATGTTAAGTTCGAGAGGAGCCGGGTACAGTGGTAAGAGTTATCGTCATATGCCATGAAGTCACAGGTTCACATAGAAGCGTCTTTGCAAGATAAGGTCAAATCACGGAAATAGCATCGTAAAGATCAATTAGTGAAGCTTTGGACCGTAATAAGTGCTTACTTATATCATGATCGAAGAAACGCTCATCTCATAATATGAGATAAAAATTAAGAGTTAACTTATGTGTCCCTTGCAAAATTGCAAGATAAGGCTATGTATAAGAGATCTAACATAGCTCAATCCTTCTTTGGATCCCGCATATAATAAGAGCTTAGTACATTGATTTTTTTTTTATATATGTTTAAGTTAAGTTAAAACTCTTAGTCACTAAGTTGTTGGTTCTATTAATTTTGACAATGTGTGATTTGGTTGCATGGTCGTTTTAGTTGTTTGTTTTTTTGTCTTTTATTTGTTTACCTTTGTTCATATCTGTATCTTGTCCTTTGAAGTGATCATATCCTATAGTGCCATTTGAAAGGGGTGAAATTCAAAAATAACTATATTTAAAAGTGGTAAATGAAAAATAGTCACAGTTTTAAAAGTAATTGAAATTTAGCCATTGTTTATGTAAAGATAAATATGAACGAAAATACTGTTCAAAATCTGGAAAATATTCCAGCATAATATGCTGGAAGTTCATACACACGTGCTTCAATCTCTAGTATATTATGCTGGAACTTTTCGTGTTGCAGCAAAATAGTGGCTATTTTGAATGACTTTGCAAATGCTGGCTATTTTTCAATTATCAATCTGAAAACTGGCTAGCCCGTGCTATTTTCACATTTTTTGAAAGAGGACGTTGTTTCTCTTTTGGTAATTCACTTCTTGCCAAAATAACTTCATTATAGGAAGTGGTAAATGAAGCATCATGTATCCAAATGGCTCAACGAATCTCTCCTGTACATTTGAAATGGACTTATTTTGTTACTTCGCTATCTTATTCGAAGACTCAGGGGAGTCATTTTGAAGGGGGGAAATCTTTTATATATTTCTTTTTTTCGATTTAACTAGTTGATACTCCCTCCGTTACAATTTATGTGAACTTGTTTGACTGGACACAGAGTTTAAGAAGAAAATGAAGACTTTTGAAATTTGTGGTTCTAAACGAGTCAAAAAGAGGTCCAGAGTATTTGTGTATTTATAAAAGCTTCTCATTAAGGATAGAATTGTAACAAATTTAGAAAGGGATCATTCTTTTTGAAACGGATCAAAAAATAAATAGGTTTACATAAACTGAAACAGAAGGAGTATATCAAATCCATTAGTCCAAGTAATTGTGCGTGCCAGGTGAGCCCACCGAGGGGTAAGGGCTCAAACTCAAGACTTCTAACTAACGATGGAAAATTTTCCAATTATCTCACTGAACTGCATTTCGATGGTGCATTTGTACATTTCTAGTTCTGCACTTAGCATTAAATTGGAAGAGTTCGAATCATTCCAATACACTACATTTCAGTGGTCAATTTATACACTTCTATTTCTGTACTTGGCATAAAATTTGGCAACTTTCTGGCGTTGAGACTCTACATATTTCAAATCCAAGAGCTAAACGCAAATAAATTATTCTACACAGAAATTAACAAACCACAAAAACAATTAATCCTTACAAAGCATCCTTCGATAACTCCGTAGAGATGCTTTAGATTTAGAATCAGCTCTAATTAATTTATGCAACAAGGATTAAAGACATTCCTTCAACAATTTCTATGCAAATTTGGCAGCATGCTATACTTGGTATGAAAACAAACATAATTTTAAGAGATTCCTTCAACAATTTCTATGCAAATTTGGACAGCATGCTATACTTAATATGAAGACAAATGTTTTTTTATGTCTGTCATTGTAAAATATCCAGAGGGGGTCTAGCCGTCTAGGCAATAAATAAGTGTGCAACAAGATAACAAGGTCATCAAATCTGTCATAGTATGTATCATACAAAGGTAAAGGTAGCATAATCAAATAATTCAACCCTGGACCTTTCTAAACTGTCAATATTTGATTGAACAAAATTTAACTTCTGATATTTACCATAAATCAAGAGTAAATAACAACATAAGAAAGAATGCTATGACTACCAAAATCACATTAATATTCCGCCAGTGTCCTCTCAAGACAATATACAACATATATTCTGAGACAACTACTTGAAACAGCTAAGCACAAGAAAGGCTTCACAAGCCCTGTGAATACTAAGTACAAGTATACATCATATTTGGATGATTGTAGCTAATCTACCTCAACCTCTTGCTGCGAAATATTGTCTGAAGTTTGGTACAATCACAAGGCAATTCCAAGCATTAGTGGAACTTTATCCTTTGAAATAGTTATCTTTGGCTTCAGATAGTCACTTTGGCTTTGAGTCACTTCCCTTGCTTCTGAATGTCGATAAGGAGAAGAATGATCTTGGAGCTGTAAAATAATTAGGAAGTGACAAAAGTTAAAGAGTGGATATTCTCAAATTACGGAAGCATTAAGATTTATTTATAAATTCTAAATCAGAACTAGTGTGATCATTAAGTTAGTTATATATTCTGTGTATTATATATTTTGATAATCACCTTAGATTGGATCAGTGCTACATAAGAACTCATGGGGAAGAAAATAACCAAGTTTGATTCGCACAAGTTTATGCCCAACTTTCTGCTTATCTATGCTAACACTACACAGATGATAGAGTGCTGTGTGTTGCTAATAAAAAGAATGTCTTAAAGAGAATATTTTTGGTAGTAAGCAGAACTTTTGCAAGGTTACGACATTAGTTGAACAGGATCTGTCTATAGGCTCGTACAACTGTATTATTGAATTCTAAGCAGAATATTGCAAGGTTTAGGTTGTTGGCTAAGTTTTGCTTCTTGTGAACAGTTCGCGATGGTATAATCATTACCTTTTAGAATCCAAATTTTGCCATACTCCCATCAGAACTAGAGCTAGATAGACTCCATATAATTTAAGCTGGTGACATAAACAAGGATATCTGTTTAAAAACAGATTATTTTCCATTAAAGGAGCAAACCCCAACAAAATGTGTCTGACAAGACCAAAAAGAAGCGTCAAAACCAACTCTGTCAGATGAAGCTAGTAAGGAGTGCTCTTTGACCAACCCAAACAAAACAAAGCTTGATTTTTCCTCCATGTTTAATCTCTTAATGTAAGTCCATGTTCAACCTCCTAATGTAAGTCAGGATTGTGACTTAAATGCATAAATTGAAAATGACCTTTATGGTTACAATTTAATGGAGCTAAGTTGCAAATAGGCCAAGGCCAAATACAAGAGGCTTTCTAAACTTCTTATATTTAGTTTTTCTCCTTCAGCCGAGATGACTTCTTCACATAATGACATTTTACTATGCACAAGACACAAGCAATAAGACAGGAAGGACAAACTTCTTATACTAGCTGGTCACCTTTTATTGAGCTCCCTGATAAATGATCCTCCCGCAATTTGAAGTTAGCTGGAGGTGCCGGGATTGAACTGCGCAAGGATTGACCTGCCAGAAGAAAAGATCATTGGTTAGTGACTTGAAGAAGCTCTATACTGAAGTTGAAAGACTGAAGAATAACTAACAAAAAAAAGATCGAATCAAAAGCAAAGTGAACAAGCAAGAGCACCAGCTGAGCAATTCCCAAACAATCTCAATTCCAGTTATCCTAGTTTAAGGTATGAACTAAACTTCAAACCCCATTGCTAAGTTCCTTTAATATGCTTCATTCTCTACACAAAGACCATTTGCAAAACTACCACCAATAACAGATAAAGCTAGAATTGAGGGTCGCCTTTGCTTCCTGACATTTCCTATTATTTTTCTATTATGTAAAAGAATTTTGATATCCTCCCTGGATCTTCACTTAATAAACAAGAAAGTAGCACAATGATCTGTACTACAGTCAGGTGCTGGCAGTTAACTTTTTCGGGTATTAATGTACCCACAAAAAGAGAAATAAGAACTGTTAAACTCAAGAAACAGAATCAAGCATCAGAAGCTATTCTTGAGGCAACAATAAATATCCACCATACAGAAACTAGATGTTTTGTTTTAGGGAGTGAAGCATATTATTTCACCTTGTTCACTGAAAAACTCGTTCTCATAAAAGCTATCATCAGATGGATGCTCCTGTGAAAAGCCCATTCTTGACTTTCTCAGATCCTCTGAAGATCGATTAGAAGGGTCACGTCCATCTTCTGTATCATCATCTCCTTCAGAAGTGGTAGCAGAAATCCAGTCAACTAAACTATCTGTGCCACGATTTTTCCTCCCAAATTTCAAAAACCGTTTAAATCCTCTGGCTGTATCCTTGCGTGATTGATTTTGAGAAGAATTTGCCACGAGCATAGGTTTCTGAGCCATTCCCCATTTCTTCCTCATTCTAGCTGCATCACTATCTGTTTGACTTAGAGAATGTGAATTCCAGGACGCAGGACTTCCCACAGGAGAGTCCACGGATGCATCAACATCAGACATCTCATGAGGATACGAAAATGGGTGATGAGCATGTGTATTCCATGAGACAGGACTTTCTACCGGTGAATCTTGTACAAGTCCACCAGATAACAACTTGGAAGTCACAACAGAAGGCAATACAGCTTCTGAAGCAGAGTTCACTTGAGAAAATAATCTCAGAACACCATCGTTTTCTGATCCGGAGTTTTCCAATTTCTCTGAATCATGGCTCAGTCTTGGTTCCCCGTTGTCAAAGTTTTCCTGAATACCAGCTGTCATGTTCTCAAATTCTTCCTCTTCTTCATCCTGGCCCCTGCCTTCTGAGTTTTCCGGCTCAAATACCATATCATCGTACTCGTCATCGTCATCCACAATCTTAGATGCAGCAGAAGGCCTTATCTTAGTCAGGCCACCTCTAGAGCTGAAGTCAGAATTCTTGCCCTTCTTTAGTAAAGTCTTTGAACCTGAACTCTTTGGAAATTTTTCAATGATACCCCGCTCCATCTCATCTTTGTCATATTTGAGAGGTGTCAGAACAACACCCTCAGAATCGAAAGCAGATGTCTCCCTAAATTCCACCATATTGGCAGTGCTTTTTCTCAAGGATTGTGATCTTCGTGATTTGTCCTCCCTGACAAGGGGTATCTCTTCAGTTGTGCTTTTGCTACGGGTGTAGTTTCTAGATTGTGAACGAGTTGTCTTACCAGCTGTGGAAGAAGGCTTGGTGTTCTCCTTTCTCATATCAGAGAAGTTTGGGACAGACTGCGCCAGAGGATTTTCAGATTGAATTCTTCGCCTACCTGATGTATTACTAGAAGCTTTCCCAGAAGACCTCGGAACAGGTGCTACTGTGGTGCGAGGTGTTGATGAAGACAAACTTTTGACAGGTAAAGGCTTCTTACTCCGATTGTTCTTACGAACATCATCCCCGAAAGATGTTTCGTCGAAAGACCTGTCTTCACCGTATTTTTTCTGCTTTGATAATTCAGACATATCTTCTTCGTCATCACTTTGCTCAAAAACTAACTGTTGCTGCCAAAACAAATTGTTTCAGGGTCAGTTACATGTAATGCAAGAGAACCAAACCAACAGACAGAACAAGAAAAAGAAATGGCAACGTTATGTATGACTATATAGCTGCATCTATTACAGAATAGAAAAAGAACTATACCTGCTCTCTTCTCAGAATAGACCTCGAATTAAATGATCTGAATCTCTCAGCACGCCGACGAGAACTAGAAACCATACTGTCTTTATCAGCAGATCCAGCAAACCTGGCCTTCATCTCAGCTCTACTCCTCTCAAGGCTATCCTCCATAGCCTTCTGTTTGGCTTCCTTCTCTGCTCTCTTAGAATTCCATTCTTCCCGGAGTTTGGTATCCCTTTTCTGCATATAGCTCTCATAGAATTTCCCTCGAGAACCATCCGAAAAACTTAGTTCAGAGAAACTCCTATTTAAAACATCATTGGAACTTGAGGCAGGTTCATTGGACGTGTAATTGTCAGAAATTCCAACATTAGAATTATCTATCACAGATTTCCTGTAGGATGAACTAGCAACTGGACGGCTTTGCATGTCACCTGGCCTGCTTCTCTTGGTAGAATTAGATTTATCTCCAGGAGCACGTAATTTGTGCTCAGCGAAAAGCTTTTCTAGCTCATTAGCTTTCAATTTCAACTCATCATTCATTTCCTGGTTTGCTTTGGGCTGCCGTACCCTCTGAACTTGCTCAATAGGAGGTGTCAAAAATGAGTCAAGCCCCTCAGGCTCCAAAACCATTTTACTTGACAGCGGTGTTTTGCTAGTTCCAGTCATGATCTCGTCCATCCTATCTTGAGTCTTCTTGACCAATTCAGTAGGACCACCTTGCTTCTTAAATTTCATTGACATATGTCCAAGCTCTTTGACCTTTGATTGAGAAGCACTAGCTAATTTCTCAGATGGGGGTAACTTATTTTTTTCAACTTCCTCAGATTCAGGAAGTGATGGCCGTCTTGACCGCAGATATGGTGTATTACCTTCAAGGACTTGAGCAGCGGTAGTTTCTGTAACTGTTGAGCTTGAACCACTAACCAACTGGGCAGAGGCCACCGCAGTCCTTTGAGGAGCTTTATCGCGCTTAGAAACCAAATGATCAGTTGATACAGTATCCTCCTTCTGATGCCAAATCTCAGCCTGCGCAGCTCCTAGTAGACCACTCTGATCCTTCAGGCCAATAACCTGATGACTAGTTTGTCCTTTGCTCAGCCCAAACTCCTTACCGCCTTGAGAAACTTTGAAGTTTGCGTTACTAGTCAAACCAACCTCAGCAAATGGCCCTCCGGAATCCAGTTGATTTTTCCCACTCTTATCCTCAGCCCCGCTGATATGTGAGCTTGACCTGATCTTCCCACGGCCCTGATCACTATCAAAGATGCTCGAATTTGAGTTTGATATGATCTTGGCAGAATCTTGAATACTCCTAGAAGAATCAGTCAAAAGCTTTGCCCCATCAGCTTCCTCCTTCCCATTTGTATATGGAACCTGCAGATTAGCATTAGTCTCAAGACTTGCTGCATCAGTCAAACTCGACAACTTCTGCTCATTGGACTTAGACTGAGAAACAGAGGCAGAAGATGGGGTGCATAGAGGACTCTCTATATCCTTCCTGTCACCACCCAAATCAATGCTCATGTCACTGGCGCCGCTCCATCTTCTCAACACAGGCGGGGCTGACACATCAGATGACAACCTACGAAGCTCTGGGGCTTTTGCCACAGCAGCTTTCCCACTTCCCCCAGAATTCTCCTTTTGCTTGTTCTCGAATAAATTGATTCGTTCCTGCACGCTTAACCTCCTTTTCAGTTGAGGACCTTGAGGTTGATCCGAGGATTTCTCTTCCTCTTTCTCGTCCTCCTTTCCTTTTTCAGCAGTGGAATTTTTTTCGTTGCTGTTCTCGAATGGTTCCACGCTGGACTCTCTGCTGTTACATTGAGAAGTGGAGGCAACGAAAGGAGGTTTTGGTTGCTGACACGTTGAGGACTTCTGGGGGCCGGCAGAGTGGGATCCAGAAAGTCGTTGGTCTGGAGTAGTGGGGTCCTCGTCGATAGACATGTCGGATCCATAAGAGCAACGTACGGCTCCGTCATCTCTTTCAGACACCTTTCGTGACTCGATCAATTCTGGTCGCCTCTCCCTTAATGTTAAAAATTTGTTGCAGGCTTCGCTGGAAAAAAAAAATAGAAACAATAGTCGTCAACGCAAATCTACTTTTTTAATCAGTGCAAAAATTATTTTGCAATCACCAGAAATATAATACGGATAAAAAATATAGACGCCCCTACAAACAAATATAGGTGGAATTTAATTAGCTAAATCAATTGATATCTTAATTTAATTGTGAGAAAAATATTATATATAAGTCAAAACATTTTATGATTCTTAATTGACGTTTGTAAATATAAAAAAACTAAGCTACAATTTGCAAGCAATAATCTCTTCTTTTTTTTTAAACAAGCACAGCATATTTCTAATAACCACGGTGTGATCTCATAAAACAGTATTAAATAAAGCAGATATAGCAGGCTTGATTAAAAAGAAGCTATTTGTTTCAATTCCCCCTCATCAAACAAGATATAATTTCTTCAATTTTAGTTCCATTTAATTTTCATTCATTTATTTCCTATCAATTTGCCAAATAGACAGGAAAGTTGCATTGAATCACTCTCTTATTCTCCAATTATTTAAGTGACCAGGAAGAAAACAACATAAAAGTTTTCTTTCCTCTCTCCACTATCTTTTCCTGACACCATTCCTAGAATTGGTCAAACAGAAGGAATGTACTAGTACTTCATAGGCTGCCTATTGATAAACTAAATACTCAGGAATAAAAACTAAATGAGTATAGCCTCTCACTAGTTTAACTAGTGCAATCAGTTGTTTCAACCAAAGGGCGTTGACGCAAAAGTGATACATAAAGTAGCTCAAGAAGATTTCAGTTCTTTAGATCTCAGCAGTCAACTCTTGATTGAATATATCCCGCTGACACGAACTGCAGAGCAAGAAAGATTATCCTATTGCTACCACCAAACTTTTTTGTGCAAGTAAAGAAAGGACCTGGAGTTCATGGTTAAATTCAACTGTGCAGTGGATGTCCTTATAGACACGTCAGAATCACTTCCAATTTTACGTGGGGAAAACTGCAGGAACAAAGAGAAAATCGGATACACCTTCTGCATTCCCGACATCAGAGAAAGAATCTTAATTGCGCCCTTTCATTTTAAATTCACCATACTTATGTTTTAAATCCAAAATAGGACACTAGTTTGTGGGTCATCTAAGAAGCTAAACCCACTACTCATCAAATGATTAAAGTGGTTGGTATCACCGTATCAGCATCATATTTCAAAATCAGAATGTGGCACAAATTATATTAATGTAAAAAAGTAGAATATTAAAAGCTATATGACCTTGAATAAAATTCCCCAACGCACATTTGCCAGCTAGGCCCAAAATACAGCAGATCTCCTTTTTCTTAATTTCACTTTATTTCCTCAGTCTTGTTCTAAAATTCATAATCAGATAGGTGTCTTTTATCTTTGACGTGCTGATTAAGGTCTCTCAGGTCTTGTCGGTGTGCTTTACCCTGGACCTTGGAGATAGCTCAGTTGGAGTTTCTGGAAACACGGTTTGCTTCAGTGACCCCTTCCAGCTTCTCCCAGGTTTTTACCTGCCTTTATCTAGGTGCTGAGAATCTAACTACTTCACTACCATCTGGACTAGAGAGGTATACAGTTCTCCATTTTACTAGATCAATCAATTACTCCTGTTGATCTTAGAAAATGTTACCATTCTGAAACCAAGCACGAGAACTTTTATCTACTCTTACCATGTGATAAAAGGACACAATATTGGTATCACTTTGCTATTTGTTGGGCCATCACTATAGTCAATTTTGGGCTTCAACGAGTCAAGTTTCATTTGGACTAGGTCAGGGATCCTTAAGAAAAAAAAGAAGCTTTAATGCGCCTCAGAATCAACTGCACTTGGTCAGTTATTTGCTTTCTCAGTCAGCATCACCTAACCACCAAAATTGCATCTCACAGGAATACCCTGAACTAAACATTGTTCTCCTTTCTTTGTTAACCAGCTAAATTAAACACAATGGTCAGCTGGCTGTCATTTGGCAGAAACACAGAATCCGAACAGCATTGCCCTCCTACGTGAACTACAAAAACTAGAATATTTTGATGAGCCATAATTCTTCTGCGAGCAGATACGCAGGGAGGGATGGAGGGGCTGAGAAAATCTATGAACAAAGTCAAAGCACCAGAACCTTACTTCAATCTAGGGGCACCAAACCGCTCTGCAAAAGTTTGAAGTTCAGATACTGTCTCCTGATTGAAACCAGCAGCTGCTGCACGAGAACAGGCAGTAGATAAGTCCTGCTGAACTGTAGTAAGCCTCACATCAATGGCTCGCAGTAGCTCCTTCCTGTAAATAGGTAGTAGTGAACATGAAATCAAGAGGCTTTACTGAGCAGCAACCAAAATACCAACAGTAACAAGCAATCGATGTGTGAAGAAGCAGAGTGAGGAAGTTACTTTGTCGCATCAGCTGCTATTGTAACCCCAGATCCACCACTACCTGGATAAGTAGTAAAGCAAAAAGGTTGTCAGATAAAGACCACTATAGGGCTGTAGAATCAGTGATGTTTAAACAAGATAATTCTTAATAACAGTCTTCACGTCTCATGCCCAAATTTAACAACAGCGATATATAAGATGAAACAATTAATTCGGGGGCCAGGCAGCAAAGCTTCCACATGAGGCATGAAATTTTTTCTTTCTTGATCATTTCCACATGAAAAATGGAATCAATAGAGTTGGTACAGCGACATAAAGAATAAACTTTCCTTTCAAATTTAGACTTCACGGTTTGCTACAACAAAAATAAAGAAAACAAAGACTTATCAAAACTAACATTTATTGGATTTTTAAAAAAGACGTTGATGACTACCCAAATACACCAAAAGCAGTCTATTCATTTTGTAAGTTTTATCATCTTGATCACAGGATCTAACAACATGCAATCTATTTCTAACCTTTAATTACCAGTATGATACAAGGATTATTCATTTTGTAAGCTGATCTTTACAGTTCAATTATAC
The DNA here is from genome assembly GCF_000715075.1 of Nicotiana tabacum. Lineage (NCBI taxonomy): Eukaryota > Viridiplantae > Streptophyta > Magnoliopsida > Solanales > Solanaceae > Nicotiana > Nicotiana tabacum. Next base: position 185,941,037 of record NC_134085.1, read on the forward strand.
AATACTGTTTAGTGTCCACAGGGAACAACAAGAAATAGAAGAAAGTCCTCGTTCCCGTGGCATCTTTGGTCATCAAAGTGATCATGGATCGTGAGGCTAATCCATTTATAGACAAAGTTTGACCAAAGTAATTAAGCCCCAAACTTACGCAGCTTCTAGGTATTAAAAATCCTTGTCGTGAAGACAGTGCACGGGATGCATGATCTAACACATATGCAGCTAACATATAAGAACAGCGAAAAATGCTAAAAGTATTGGAGATAGTGAACCTCTTCTCTACCAATAGGATAATTAATGAGTTTGCCAATCCATGAGGATCAGTTTGCAGTTTGCTCAACAAAATTGGCACAGGTAGAAGGACACAGTATTCTAGTCCTCCATGGATGCAATTATATTATGGAAAATTGCACTATACCTAATAATCACTCCTAAAGGATAGATGCTTTAGGAAAATACCTAGTTTACTAAAGGAAGATACCTAGTTCAGGTATCTCAGGAGAGAATGCCCCAGCAACAACTCCTTGGGTTTTCATTCTTCTTATTGTTCAATTGAAATTTGAACTAACAAAAAGTAGGCAATAGATGACCCCTATAAGTTATGCCACCTTTTTTTGGTAAAAGTAAAAAAATTTATTCAACCAAAAATAAGTTATGCCACTTTTATTATTAATGAGGACGAATAAATAGAAGAGGACAAGGTCTCCTCATCCTTCCCTTTTTTCTTTTGAGAACAAAATCAGTTAGAGGTATAAAACACAATTATATTTGTCAGTAATTTTTCCATGTCTTCTCTATCAAACTAAAAGTAAAAGATATATTTCTTTATGAAAATTGATTTGGTAGTTTATTTAGGTTTCATGGTCTTATCTCAACATATCTCAGCAGATAAAAGACATATACACCATGCAGACACCATCATATCTCCCACGACTGACAATCCTAACCTTGGCTTATAATGTAGACCCTAGTAAGATGGAAAACCAGAATCTAGAGATAATTTCAGTATTTACATCTGCTTTCTGGTGAAAATTATGAATAGCATGATGTGATACTAAAAAGGAAACAGCAACAACCACCAAGAGAGGATCCATAGAAATTTAAGGAGATGACTAATTAGACGAGAAGGGAGGTAGCTTAGCCAGCACAGAAGATCATTTTGAGGTGACAAAGGCAGTCTTGTTCTTCTGAGGTTACAGGCATGAAGTACTTAATAAAATGGGAAAGCCAAATTTGGTTATGAGGTAATCTTACCAGTCCCATTAAACTGGTTGCTTGTTCCCTGAAATAAAGGACCAAATTCTATTATTATCTGATAATTTTAGTCATTTCTAAATGAAGGTTACAATGAGTTCATGATAGTGTTTTCCACCTGCGAATATAATTTTCGGGCTGCCTCAAGCTGAGACATTTCCGCATCTAATGTGTTGACAAGCTCCAGAACTTCTGGCGTGCTGACAAACCTCACAAACCTGCAAAGAAGAAACAAAATCAAATCATTATTCATTTTCCCATCTTTTTTCGGCGAAGCTACAAAAGCCATTACCTCTCCAGGGTTCCTTTTGTGAACCATGGTTCAGCCTTTCTGCGCCTTTCAACTTCAAGCTTGATAGACTGAACTGCCAATGCAACTTGCTCTTCTGCAATTTTTAAATGAGTCACAAAGGGCTTTACCAATCCCGATGCCAGTTTCTCTGTGTTTCCACCACGAGAAACAAACAATTCGCATCTGCCCAAGCAATTCCAACAATACAAGAAATATTAGCGAATTCGTATACCTTTTTCATACATAAACAAAAGCATATCTACCACTCACCGAGAGCGCTTTGGTGACAGCTGGAAGACCGCATAATCAAGGAGTGAATCAGATTCCATCTTTGCCCTCACCCTCACTAAATCAGCACAATGTTCCCTTTAGCTTCTTTCATATAACCTCCCCACCTTTTAAATTTCAGAAAAATATAGTCAACGATGAGCATAAGCCACTTCCAAATCTAAAGCACACAACTGTTCCACAGGTATATAATAGAAAGAAAATTAAGTCTATGTTCAGAAGCAGTAGTATTCAGCAGTTTCATAAGCATAACAAAAGAAGGAAATGAGACATGCTTTTAAAAGATAATAGTGTCAACAAGATGGACCTTTGCCCAAGAACTAGTTCATGAGGGAGACTGCCTAAGATCATATAAGGAGATAACAGCTCAATCCCTTAACCAGTGCGGGACAATCTAACACCCTCTGCATGCCCAGGCCTTAGTTAATTGGAGCGTGGAAAGCATAATATAAGGGGCCAGTATTGAGTAAACCGAGAATATGGATGGGTCTAGCAGGAAAATGGATTTTGGGCCTAACTTAATCCCAAATGTTAGCTCATGAAGCTGCGGTTTCCCAATACCACATAATAGACAACATCCCACTCCCTCAACCAATGTGGGACAATTTAATAGATAGATCTTATCTGAAAATGGGTGATAACCGAATATGCATTGCTCAAAAGCACATTTTCTTCAGATCCAGTTACAGGGAAAATATAATTTCAAATGCCAAAAAGGCAATGTACGACATTGTAAATATAGAAAGTAAAACATTGAAGTCTTCACAAGTCAAACCGAGCAAAAATGAAACAAATTATTCATTGAACACAAAAACCCTAACAATTAGGAATAGGGAGAAATGATACAGGATCATAGAAATCAAAACTCACATAAGCAATGTGAAGGCAGAGATCTTGAATTGCCGAGCTAGATCGGCGGATATCCGGTTCATATCCGAACCGACATTTTGATTTTCTTTAAGCTGAATGTCAGTTAGAAAAAAGAATTCAAAACCCTTATAATTTTTTCCCAAAGATTGTGTTTTTAAGGGTTTTCCCCAATTTCAAGGAAAACCCTACAATGCACTCTGACTAACTTCTAGCTGTCGTCAAAAGGATTTCGCTTTACTCCTTTCTCAAATGATCTTTTCTTTTTCCCTTTATTTATATTTATATTTATATGTATACACACGGTCGCACAGTTACAGAGGAAAAAATGGAGAGTGAATAGTAGATGCAGTAGAGAGAGAGAGAGAGAGAAGAAATAGTTTGAGTGGAGGCGTAGAGTGCAGTGCTTCGGACAAAATAAGCAATCTTTACTGTATTTTGTAATCTTTAACTAAGATGAAAGACAAAAGAGAAAAGTCTCATGCGGGTAGATGTTTTCAAATTAGCCAATGATTGGGTGACATCTGTCATTTGTCGCCCATATTTTTATTCGCAAGCTGTTTAGTGTTTTTGATTTAAGGTTTATGTTATATCCCCTTTTGGAAAGAAAATCAACACCAACAATTTTTAAATTACTCCTTTTGGCTCCTTTTTCTTTCAAAGTTTTATTGTTGTTGCATTTGGTTTCCTAATTAAAAAAGTTGGACGTATAGTTAATTATTACATTTTCTATCGCACTCTTTTTGTCTCTTTAAGATGAGAAAAATTATCCATATGGGTGAATATTAAAAAAATTGTTAATCATAAATGAACCATTTTTATTGCGATACTATGTCAAAACGAGCGATAAAACATGATAATAAAAAAGTAAATTTAATGTTAACAATTTTCAAATTAGTTATGTCATAATATGTGAGATGTATTTATGAAGAACCAAGTATATTTTTCTATGAATATATCTTTGCAATCATTTTATATTTTAAAATTAAATTTTATTTATACTGTTCTATGTAGTCTAGGTTAAATATAATATTTTATATTAAAAAAAATTGATCTTCCAAAAAAAAAATCAACTCATGCACTATGTGTGTAGGGGATAATGGACAATTTGACGGCAAACAATAAAAAAATCTAACATAGAATATTATTTCTAAAATCATAGGATATAACTTATTAATTGATGTTTCAAAATTTAAAGTTGGTTCATAGAACCATATAAAGCAACACTCAAAATTCTCATTTAAGAGAAAAACAGAACCCCCCACCGTGTACAAAATAAATTTTATAGCTGAGTACATGCGTTTCTTTCCTCCCCGCATGCATAGAAGTAGTAAGATTTTTTTCTTCTTCTTTTTACACCAAGGGGGTCATTTTTGTTTTAATATACGTAAATACATACTTAGAATTAAGATGTCACAAACACACCCAACGGCCAACACGGACGTAGTCACTATTTTTCTTTTTTACGTAGTCATTAATTCAGGATCAAGAAATGGATGAATAACAATTAGTAGTTCAATTTTAAGACGGAAAGAAAGAGCAATGGTAGCATTTAGCAACAGGAACTGATTACGTGTCGTTGATAATAGGTGAATTTAACTATAATTAGGCTCTAAATAACCACTGTCTTGTATAGTTTGGATGATAAAAGTGATAACAAAATGCTCTTATTAGTGTTTTTCATGCTTTGCAGGTTATATATGATCACAGAAGGCTATGGAGTACTTTTGGGATCAAATATGGAAAAAAAGAGGCCGATCGAAAAATTCCGCCAAGTAAACCACGCGAAACAACTCAAGTCAGAACCGAAAGAGGATTGTCGCGGTTCCACTGCGACCACGGCAGAACCGCGGTAGAAGAGGGCTGCAGACAAAGTGAGAATCAGAGAGCATGTTTGGCCGCGGTTTGACCGCGACCGCGGCAGAACCGCAGCGGAGGCGGAGAACTTCAGGGACTAAAGTGCAAAATACGGGATTTTTAGCCCAAAACCCTATTTAAACACTAGACTCCGCCCAAGAGAGACATGTATTGTTTTAGAGAGTATTTTAGCAAGAAGGAGAGATCACCCAAAACATCTTTCTTCTTTTCTTTATTTTTCTTGCAAGTTTTATGATGAATATTGTTTTAGTTTATTTACTCATGGTTATGAGTAGCTAAATCCTTTGTCTAAGGTTTTGATGGAACCTATTGGGGGATGAACTTCTTGTTTATGTGAATACAAATTGCTAGTCTCAATCTTTATTTGTTCAACTTTGTGTATGTTGTAGTTAATTGACAGGATCCTCAATTAGCTGTGCCTATTTAGTGTGCATAACTCGGGAGAGAGTGCATATTTAGGTTATTGTTGAACAACACCACTCCCAAAGTATAAAAGGGATCTATAACTGCGGGTTTAAAGGCGGGATTAGGGATAACGAAGCCTTGAGTGCAATCTAAAGTGAACCGTGTTAATTAGAGCTAGCTAGTGTACCTCGGGATAGTGCATTGAGTATATTACTGTGATTACTCGGGAGAGATTTACGGTAAGATGAGCGTTCATGGTTGATAGAGAGCTGTTGGTCAATTTGTATGAAGCATAAACAGAAGGGATTCCATCAATAGGGGAAGTCATTACCTTAGCGTTTTCTCATTATTGTTTACAACCTTAGCATCCTTTGTTTACAGCTGTTTATTTACTTGCAATTTAGTTATTAAAGACACCATCAACTGTGATTCAAACGTTTGGGGAAATTGGTTCTCAAGAGTTTAGTGGGTTTAAAGATAGTGATTGATAGGTTAACTCTCTGTGGATTCGACTCTGGGCAGAATACTCAGGTTATATTTGCAACGTCCGCAGGGTCCTTTTTATAAGGCATAGTTGGGCGTGATCAAATTTTGGTGCCGTTGCCGGGGAGCTAACGGAATTATCAATTACCATTGATAGAAATACAAAAATTCTTAGTGTAGTCAGTTTTCTCTACATCAAGTTTTGATTGAAAATTTTGACGGTTGTTGACGTGGTTGCACAGGTGTATGCCTAGAAACTCTACGAGGACTGGAGAATTATTTGAAGGACTCTCAGACCCCGAGAAAACATTCCGGATATTGAACCGTGCCAACAAAAGACTTCAACAACCTCATCAAACACACAAACTCGAAATTGACATGGGTGACGTAGACAACGTCAACGGAAACATCAGAGATATGGCACCTCTTGTGCCTGAGGCTGCACTATATGACTGGGCACAACCCACAACTGACAATCTGGTCACTGCCATTGTTGTGCCCGTGATACAAGCTGAATCGTTCCAGATCATGAACAACATGCTGCACTTGCTGCAAAACAAGGGACTATTTTCTGGGACACCAGCCGAAGATCCTCAGCAGCACTCGAAGAACTTCCTGTCGATTTGCAAAACTCAAAGGCAACCCAACGTAACTCCGTAAGCAATCAGGCTGTTATTATTTCCATTTTCGGTGACAGGTGTGAGCACGTGATTTTTGTTTCGCGCGACAATCGCTCCAAAAGAAATAAAAATAATAACAAATGGTCCTGTTGTACAATTTTTGGATTTTTACATGGCACTTTGTTAATTATTTATGATTTTTGCCAATTTTATTTTATTAAAACAAAATACAAAAATGTATGTGTCATGCGTAATTTGAACCGTAATCCGGTCGTTAAATAGAAAATCATAAATAGGCATCTTTGTCCGTGATTTTTGTTTTGTTTGATTTTACCTGTTTTAAATATTTTAATATATGTGTGCAAATAATTGTATTAAGTGTTTATTTAATTTTTAAATTGATTTACTTAAGTTTTGTTTTAAAATAAAAAAAATAAAATAAAAGAGAGTGCAAAATTGGGTTTGGAAATCAGTTTGGGCTGATTTTTCATTTTTAATTCAGGGCCCAAACGAACAACCCAACCCAAATTACCCGGTCCAGTCCAGCTCAGCCCCTAGCCATCCAAACGACACCGTTTAATCCAGTATGATCTGAGCCGTTGATCTTTAAAAGATCAACGACCAAGATCTCTCACCCCGAACCCACTAACAAACCCGACCCGTCTCACCCGGACCGACCCCAACCCTTTACCCTTGAAACGACGTCGTTCCCTGTTAGTCGAGGGATCCTGGCCCTTCATCATGTCTCATCCAACGGCCAGGATCCACCTATCCACTAACTATATAAACCTACAACCATACCCTGCCCCCTATCCAATACCCCAGCCTTCGTCTTCACCAGACCCTTCCCCTTCAAACCCTAGCCGCCCCCATCTCCCTTCACCAGAAACCCGGCGGCATGAACACCGGTGACCTTCACCTTAACACCCTAGGACCACCTTGACACCCTGAACATGGATCCACCAACCGTTCAGCTCGAATCCCATCCCACCTTCTCGAATCTTCATTTGAAGATTCGAGTCAAAACTCGATCTACACCGATCTGCCCTAAATTCATACCAGACACTCCCCAGACCCCCCTCGTGACCAAACCATGCTTGGTTTGGTCCGAATCTGACCAGGGAAGCATGAATCCCGGATCTAATTTTTGGAACCTTAGGGTTCCTCGTCACTGGTCCGTATCTTGTTCAAGCCGAAGAGATTAAGGTCTAATGGACCTTAATCGAAGTGTTTCTCATCTGAGAAACACTTCGATTAAAGTCCGTTCAGCCTTAAGAAAGGTCTGTTCGAGTCCAAGTTAAGGCTTTTGATTTTTCGAGATTTAAGGTGAGTTTTGCTTTCTTTTCTTTATTCTGTTAGTCAATGTTTGTTTAAAAGGCTGTTCATGTTGTATTGAAATTTGTGTTTCGAATTTTATTAACTGTGTCCTGTCCACTTTGCCTAAACCTCGATGTCTTGAGTCCTTCTTCTATTTGTTCTGTTAATGTGTATGTATGTATGTGTTGTGCAATTAGCTGATTTTCAAATTTGAACTGACTAACTGATTCCTCGAGTACAATTTTGCTTAGTCAGTACAATTCGAATCATGTGTCCTATACTGTTAAATGTCTGATTTTGGTTTCGATTGTATGTGTTATGACTAGTATAGTCGAGTCGACATATGTCGTCAATTAGTTTCAGTTGTCCGAACAATAACAAATCGACTTACTTCTGCTAAGCATTTGCTTGAATCAATTAGGAACTGAGTTTGTTTACTTATAGTTGTTAATTTGAATCAGAAATGCCAAAGGAATGTTTTGTTTAGTTACAGTTCTGGATTGGAGGGCATGTGCACTTGTGCACAACATGTGCATTTGTGCACAGCCTGGTTCCTGCATAAAGGGCTTTTTGATTTAAAAATAGTTTGACAGCATATGCTGTCAGATATATTCTGCTGCCCATTACCCTGCTTTAGTTTAAGAAGTATTAAACCTCATTTAAAAGAGTAAGTCTGCCAGGGAATGTGATGGGGGGGTTAATACTTAAATAGCTAAGTGGAAACTGAAAAGAGATAGCACATGGGAGGGGTGTGCTTTTGGTCTAACAGGCTGTTAAAGGGCTGATGTTAAGGCTTATAAAAGGGAAGGACTTCCATCAGTTTTAGGAGGAGGAGAAAAAGAACCAGAGATTAGGGAGAGCAAAATAGATACACATATATACATAGAAAAGATAAGAGAGAGAGGACATACATATTAACACACACAGACAGACAGAGAGAACTGGGGAGGGAACTGAGAGGAAACATCTTTGAGAGTTGAGTTCAGAAAATAAAAAACAGAAAACTGGAAAAGATTTCTTTTGATAACTTCAGTATAATTTCAAAACTGAAGATTGACATTAGATTTTGAAAAGAAAGGAGATAGGGAGAGGGATATCACAAAAAATCAGAAACTGCTTTCTTCCTACTATTTGTTCGATTCTTAGTTTGTTCAAACTGTCCAAATCAGTACTGTCTTCTTTCAAGTATCGGCTAAGTCTATTGTTTGGATTTGTATTGTTTGTTTCTCCTAGAATTGGATTGCCTGGATCTCTGATTCCATACTACTGGGAGTTTGCTTCATTCTGCCATTCCTCCATTGGCTTTAGTGGCCTCTTGTACTGGGATTTTGTTCTATTGGTACCTGCTGTTACTGCTGCTGTTTGGTATTGCTTCTATTGCTCTACTGACCCCTTGCTTCTTCTGTTGTATCCAATATACAGGTACATACTAAGACTTGCATCTGATGTAAACAATGAAAGCATGAAATCAAAGATATGCAGGAGTTTAATCATTCGCTTGCTGCAATTACAGTTTTTTTATGAATACTATTAGATTTATGTAATTTGTTTAGTTTGTGATTCAACAAAAGAAGCACATTAGGTAGCCTTGTACTTAATCGCAACTTAGTTCACCCTAAATTGTGGTTTCGTTTGCTTAATGGATTGTCTGATAAGGCATGTATGAGTGTTTTGGCACACAGATAATTAGGTAACCTTTCAACTAATATTCTGTATGTATAGAATAGAATGCCCTTAATCTTGCCAGATATGATGTTAGATTTTATTGAATCTTTGTAGGTAGTTCACATGATCTGTTCAAACTCTATTAGCAATAGTTTTCGATAGGATAATTCTATTGACTTGGTTTAAATAAGCGGGTTTCAAACTCGGATCTGAAGAACATTTATCATAAGCTTTTAGTAGTTATATTGATCTTGTATATTAATTCCCCCTGACAAATTAACAACATGTTCATCCATGAAATAAAGCACAAAATAATTCACGCCTCATAAAATCAGATAGTCAAATAAGGATCCGAAGTTGGTCAAGCATGTAATCAGCATGTAATCCTTTTTCTTTCATTTTATTAGAGACAAACACAATAGAAATGTAGTCACTTTAGGATATCCTCTTCTAAAATAATGAGGCGAGCCTCGCTAAATAAAAATGCAAATTGCGGGGCCCTCAATGATTAACCATAATAAATATCTAGAACTCGGAATAGTCCGTTTAGTGAATTTCATGGCCTTCTCCAAAAAATAATAATGCGTTAAACTCTTAGGCGCGGTTCAAATTAAATTACATTCTTAAACTTGGGTGCGCATTGATGCGACCCGAATCCAAATCTCAACGGAGTCGAGATGTGTTTAACAATTACGGGTGCGTTGATTGCGACGTAGTTCGAAATACATTTTCACGACGTTGCAACTCTATAAAAATAAATGATAATAATAAAAGCGGTTTAAACTTAATAAAAGCACATAAGTCATAACATGTATTTAAATAAGATATTTAGCCATTATAACAATTTAAGCGACCGTGCTAGAACCACGGGATTCGAGGGTGCCTAACACCTTCCCTCGGGTCAACAGAATTCCTTACTTAGAATTTCTGGTTCGCAGACTTCATTTGGAAAAGTCGAAAATTTCCTCGATTTGGGATTCAAGATAAACCGGTGACTTGGGACACCAAAAACCAAACCTTTCCCAAGTGTCGACTCTAAATTAAATAAATAATCCCATTTCGAATATTGTCACTTAAATTGGAAAAACTCCCCTCGCGCATTTAACCCTTCGGGGGCGGGCGCGCAAAAAGGAGGTGTGACAACAGGAGCTGCTCAGGTTTGGCTAAACTCACTCCCCATAAACTCTATATAAACTTGAGATGAGTTAGTCAAGCAATTTCACATCAAGTTCCACCCGCCCAACAAAACAGCTCAACAAATTGATAAGATCGTGAGCTTTAAACAGAAACCAGTGGAGACACTGCATGAGATCGATTTAAAAGAATGTTGGTTATATGTCCGCATCATGGTATTCCAGATCAGATGTTGGGACAACGGTTTTACATGAAACAGTTAGATAGCATGAAGAACACTGCAGATACCTCAGCTGGTGGGGCATTTTTGAGCAAAACTTGGAGAGAAGGTCAGAGTCTGCTTGACAAAATAACTCAGAATTAGGGGTGGACGACGAGGAATGCACCTATCACTCCAGTGGTACACTCTGTGCCTTTTGACCCATCAAATTCCATGGCTGAAAATATGGCGACCCTTTTGACACAGATGAGCATACTCACCAAAAGGTGGAGGAATCAGGGCAGAAACAGCAAGTGCACATTGTAGATACTACCAATGGGGGCTTGTGCACATCTTGCATTAGTCAGCCAGTTGGTAATCCTTGGAATGCAGAACATGATCATCATCATCAGTACCCTAAAGACATGAACTATGTGTCAAACTATGGAGGCCAAAGACAGGGCAATCAGAACTGGGGTCAGCAAACTCAGCAGCCATACAGACCACCTCAGCCACAGTACAACGCTGGAAACATGGGAGGTATGAGACCTCCATGGCACCTTATCCAAGGCCACAGGGGTATAACAATCAGCAGCAAGGGTATCCCCCACCTCAGCAACAGCATGGTAGAAGGCAAGAAGATGGGTTCACGAGACTTGAAGCAATGATGCAGCAGGTTATTGGGTCCAATGCAAAAATAAATGAAAGAGTAGATGCACATGACGCAGCAATCAAAAATATTGAAGTGCAATTGGGCCAAATTTCAATGTCTCTGAACAATCGTCCTCAGGGGACATTACCTGCAGACACCCAGCTTAATCCAAAAGATCAGGGCCCAAAGCAGTTGATGGCGGTGAGTCTCCGTAATGGTAGGGATCTAGATGTAGAACAAGAGAGAGCTCGAGAAAATATACAGGTTGAGACATTCATTCCAGTGCCCATTGAGCTGGATGAGTCTACGATACTGACAGAAGTGGCAGTCCAGCCTGCTCAGGAAGAAAAGAACATTCAGCAGGAGACCGATAAAGTAGCTGAGCCAGTTGAAGAGCCAGTAGTTGAAATAGAATCTGATAAAGAGAAGTCCCAAGTGATTGGGAAGAAGAGACCTCCTGCACCCTTTCCACAGAGGCTGGCTAAGCATCAAAAAGAGGAGCAGCATAAAAATTTCTTTGAAATACTCAAACAAATCCATGTAAATATTCTACTGATTGAAGCTTTAAAGGAGATGCCTAGGTACGCAAAAATGATGAAGGACTTGATGTCCCGGAAATTTGATTTTCAAGACTTGGCTACGATTATACTTACTCAGACCTGTAGTGCAGTGGTGACGAGACCTATTGCTGAAAAGCTGTCTGATCCAGGTAGCTTTACAATTCCATGCACTATTGGGAATTTCGCCTTTGCTAAGGCACTCTGTGATTTAGGGGCCAACATTAATCTTATGCCCCTGGCTATCTATAAGAGGTTGGGCATTGGGAGAGCTAGACTCACCTCCATGTTGCTGCAACTGGCCGACAGGATTGTGAAGCGTCCATTCGGTATCCTTGATGATGTGCTTATTTATGTGGGGAAATTTGTGTTCCCTGCAGATTTTGTGATCTTGGATTGCAAAGTGGATGAAGAGATTCCTATAATCTTAGGAAGACCATTCTTGTCCACGGGGAGAGCTCCGATTGACTATGAGACTAGGGAGCTCAAAATGAGACTCAATGATGAGGAAATAACGTTCAATGTGCAGAAGTCTATGAGGCGACCAAGCGAGTTCGCCAATTGCTCTCTTATTTATGCCATGGATGTAATTGTAGAGTCTGATGATGAGGTGTTGACAATTGAGGAACCCTTTTCTGCATGTTTGATGAACTTGGATGAAGTGAATGGTGAGGATTTGGCGAAATGGGTGTTGGCATTGGAAGGTAAAGGGTTCTGGGAGAGAAATCTAGAGTTTGAGCTCTTGCACTTAGAAAAGAGAGAAACTCCTCCAGCTAAGCCATCCATTGAAGAACCACCAAAGCTGGAGTTAAAGCCATTGCCAGCCCACCTCAGGGATGAATTTCTGGGACCTGACTCCACATTACCTATTATTATCTCATCTAGTTTGTTAGATGTGCAGATTCAAAAACTTTTACAGGTACTAAAGGAGTGCAAAACTGCCATAGGGTGGACCATGGCAGACATCAGAAGGATCAGCCCCGCCTACTGCATGTACAAGATTCTGCTGGAAGAGGGGCACAAACCTTCCAGGGAACATCAGAGGAGGCTAAACCCCAACATGAAGGAAGTGGTGAAGAAAGAGGTGATAAAGTGGTTGGATGCGGAAATTATTTTCCCAATCTCTGACAGCAGCTGGGTGAGCCCAGTGCAATGTGTTCCTAAAAAGGGTGGCATGACGATTGTGACAAATGACAACAATGAATTGATCTTAACAAGAACCGTCACAGGCTGGAGAATATGTATGGACTATCGAAAGTTGAATCTAGCCACCCGGAAAGACCACTTCCCACTTCCCTTCATTGATCAGATGTTGGACAGATTGGTAGGGAGGTCACACTTTTGTTTTCTGGATGGGTACTCAGGGTACAATCAGATCTCCATTGCACCGGAAGACAGAGAGAAGACCTCCTTCACATGCCCGTATGGCATTTATGCCTTTAGACGGATGCCCTTTGGCCTATGCAACACACCTGCCACATTCCAACGGTGCATGATGGCCATATTCACTGACATGGTTGAGGACATAATGGAGGTGTTCATGGATGACTTCTCAGTGGTGGGGAATTCATTTGATGAGTGCCTGATAAATCTGACGCGTATGCTGAAATGGTGCATCGAGACTAACTTGGTTCTAAACTAGGAGAAGTGCCATTTCATGGTACAAGAAGGCATAGTCTTGGGGCACCGGGTGTCAAGCAAGGTAATAGAGGTAGATCGCACGAAAGTTGATGTAATAGCAAAGCTGCCTCCACCAACTTCAGTCAAAACCATCAGAAGCTTCCTTGGACATGCCGGTTTTTACCGGAGGTTCATAAAAGACTTCTCCAAAATCGCCAACCCCCTCTGTAAGTTGTTAGAAAAAGATCACCCGTTTTTGTTTTTTGATGATTGCAGGGTAGCATTTGAGGAGTTGAAAAAGAGACTGGTCACAACACTCATCATTGTTGCCCCCAACTGGGAGAAACCGTTCGAACTAATGTATGATGCCACTGACTATGCAGTGGGAGCAGTGTTGGGCCAGCGGAAAGACAAACTGATGCACCCAATCTACTATGCTAGTAGAACGCTAAGTGGAGCCCAGTTGAACTACATTGTAACTGAAAAGTAGATGTTGGTTGTAGTGTTCGCGTTTGACAAGTTCCGATCCTACCTGATAGGGTCCAATGTAATTGTATATACTGACCATGCAGCTCTCAGGTACTTAATAGAAAATAAAGAATCTAAGCCACGCCTGATTCGTTGGGTGTTGCTATTGCAAGAGTTCGATCTTGAGATTCGTGACCGTAAGGGCAGTGAGAATCAAGTCGCTGATCATCTATCACGACTTGAGGGAGCTGAAAATGTAGTTGAGGTTGAGGAAATACTGGAAACTTTTCCAGACGAGCAACTGCTCGCCACCACTCATCAGGAAGCTCCATGGTATGCAGACTTTGCTAATTACCTGGCCAGTGGTATAGTTCCTCACGACCTTTCATCGGTCCAAAGGAAAAGATTTTTTCGTGAAAGCCTCCAGTATTACTGGGATGAACCTTATCTGTTTAGAATATGCCTTGATAATATGATCCGGAGATGCGTCCCCGAGATAGAGCAATTTTCTATTTTGCAGGCTTGTCACGCATCGACGTATGGTGGACACTTTGGAGGGGTTAGGATAGCGGCAAAGGTGCTAGAGGTTGGATTCTTCTGGTCGATAGTGTTTAAAGATGCGCACCTATGGATGAAGGGATGCAATGAATGTCAGCGGACCGGGAACATTTCCCGACGCCACGAGATGCCCATGAACCCAATTCAAGAGGTGGAAGTGTTTGACGTATGGGGATTGACTTCATGGGTCCCTTCGTTAGCTCATATGGCAATAAATACATTATTGTTGCTGTAGACTATGTGTCCAAATGGGTGGAAGTTGCGGCGTTACCCACCAATGATGCAAAAGTGGTAGTGGGATTTCTAAAGAAGAACATATTCACCCGCTTTGGGACACCACGAGCAATTATCAGTGATGGAGGCACTCATTTCTGCAACAGGGCCTTTGAAAAGTTGCTTGCTAAGTACGATGTGCGCCACAAGGTGGCTACTCCTTACCACCCGCAAACTAGTGGACAGGTTGAAGTGTCCAACAGAGAAATCAAGAGTGTGTTAACCAAAACTGTGAACGCCACAAGAACTGATTGGGCGAGGAAGCTAGATGATGCACTCTGGGCTTACAGAACTGCCTTCAAAACTCCAATTGGTATGTCACCATACAAGTTGGTATTTGGGAAGGCCTGCCACCTGCCAGTGGAACTTGAACATAAAGCGTGGTGGGCATTGAAACAGCTGAACTTAGACATGGAAGCTGCGGGCACATCAATAGTCACTGAATTGCATGAGCTCGGGGAGTTCAGATATCTTGCTTTTGAGAGCACAAAATTATACAAGGAGAGAATGAAGAGGCTGCACGACCAGAACATTGTTGAGAGAAATTTCAAACCCGGGGACATGGTATTGCTATATAACTCAAGACTGCGTCTGTTCCCAGGTAAACTTAATTCACGATGGTCTGGACCATTTCGAGTAGTTGAAGTTTTCCCTTCAGGAGCTGTTGAGATTGCCACAGAGAATGACTCTCGTACATTCAGAGTCAATGGTCAGAGATTGAAGCCATATGTGGGCATAAGCGAGAAAAAGGAAGTATCTGAACTGCACTTGACTGACCCACAGAGGTCGAGCGAGCCTTAAATGCGTTCATCCTATGTCGTGCCGCGACGTTAAATCAGGCGCTGCGTGGGAGGCAACCCACGAAATTGTTGTAAGTGTAAAACATTATATATATATAAAAAAATTAGACAACTGCCCAGACCGCGGTTCCACCGCTACCGCGGTCAAACCGCGGTTAGAGACCCCATCTGAACTTCGTTCACCGCGTTTCCACCGCGACCGCGGTCAAACCGCGGTGGGAACCCCTCTCTGAACTTCGTCTACCGCGGTTCAACCGCGACCGCGGCAGAACTGCGGCAGACCCCGTCGGGCCCAGGTATGCAATTTTTTTTTTAATTCACCCCCTTTTTCTAATTCACCTAATCCTTCACCCACCCCAAAACAATTATTCCCCCACCCTCCCAAAAAAAAAAAAAAAACCAAATCCTCTCTTCTCTTTCTCTCTCAAATCCCTCCATCACCCCCAAAAACAGCCATTGTTATCTTCTCCACACCCCCTCTCACCACCACCCACCCCTTCCAACCTTCATCAACTAAGTGTTCTCTTCTTTTTGATTCTATTTCCTCTTTTAATTAGTGTAATCTAGTCTAAACTAGTTTAGTTAAACCCTAGGTAGGAATAGTGTAGATTTTCTTTCAATTTTTGCTTCTTCTCTGTTTTTATTGTTGTATTTGCTTATTGTGGGTTTGTTTTGTGCTAAAATGGTTGGGTTTTTCTTATACTTCGATTGTGGGGGTTGTTTAGATGATTTGGAGGCCTAGAAATAAGTTTTGTGGTGTAGTTTGGTGGAGGGCCCTTTTTGGCCGAAAATTTGGGGCTTATGGTGCTATTTTGAGGCATTGTGTGCCTATCCTAGGTTGTGGTGGTGTTGTATTTGGTGAATAGTGGTGTTATATTTAACGTGAATCACTTGAGGGAGTAAGTGTGGGGTGTTGTATGCCAGGATTTGTAAGAAAGTTGTGGGGCCATTGTGGAGGTTGTAACCTGGAACACCTCACTAGTTGGGGGTTTGGCATAGTGTATGAATGGAATAAATGGGGGTTATTATTTGGTGCCATCGGGTGGTGAAGTCTGAGTAACCATCCGGCTGGCCCATGTAGGATATCTTTGATGGTTCTCTTGTATTCTTTGCAGGTCATATGGCTCGTAAGAAACAAAAGAGATCGGCAGGCACGTCCCAATAGCCTACATATGATGCCTCAAGGTTCGAATAAGAATTGGCAGAGGACGACTTTCATGCCAAGGCCTCCAAGAGCTTCATCCCTAAGATTCTGATTGACAGGGCAACCCTCAGTGCAGAAAATGAGGAGATGTATGAGGAAATTTGACGGAGGGAAATAGAGTTCTTATTTGATGAACCTGAAACGGTGAACATGATGCTTGTAAGAGAGTTCTACGCGAACTGCCCATCACATACGTTGTGGGAGGTGACTGTGCGGGGCAAATTGGTAGATGCCTCAGTTGAAGTTATTCAACAGGTGTTGTGGCTACCCCGGTTTACTGGCGATGTCGACTATTACCAGGACGCACCAGGAGTCACTTGGGATATTATGACTGATGCACTCTGCACAGGGGGCAACCAATCTGGATATGTGACCATATCATCCTGAACTCTAATTCATTCACCCATTTGGCTAAGTGTTGGCTCACTATCATTTGCAGCCGGTTCTTGCCCTTAGGCAACACGACTGACGTGAACTTCCAAAGATCCCTCTTGACGTGGTGCTTCGTCACAAAGAAAGATTTTGATGCGGCAAGACTTATTGGTGATGAAATGATCATACGGTCCCCGCTGAGGTCAAAGGGATTCTACTTCCCCTCCCTGGTGACTACATTGTGCCTGCTGAAGAATGTCCCCACCCATCCTACTGATGGAGAGTTGCCCCCTAAAGTAGCTTTCAGAGCGTCGGGCATCAGAGTGGGCAGGAGTGCACGCACCACCATTCAGATCGATGATGAGGATGATGACCCGATTCCCATGGCACCATCCAGGAGATCCTATGACAATGACGGACCCTCTCGGCGCCCCCATGCTGGGGCAGGCTTATCCAGATCATAGTCCACCCAACCTATGTTGCGTACTCTGGAGGAAGAGGTCGGGGATCTTCGCACCTCGGTGGAGGGCCTACACACGCGTATGGATGCCATGTCTCAGCCGCAGGCCAGGTCTGAGAGCCGGTTTATGTCCTGGTTCCGTGCTTTGGGGAGAGCTTGCCATGTGGACCCCAGCACCTTCTCCGACTCTGATTGAGGCTTAGGGAAGTCTTCTTACTCTTTTGCTCGTTATTTTTGATATGACATGGGGACATGCCATAAATTTTAGGTGTGGGGTGGGAGACTTGCTCGGGTAATGTATTGTAGTGTATATAGACATGGTGTATGTTGTAGTATTTGATTGGTGTTGTTGTGCATAATTGATTGTACTCACATTAGAAGTAACTGACTTGGCCCAACGACGGACACTTGTCG
The DNA here is from genome assembly GCF_000715075.1 of Nicotiana tabacum. Classification (NCBI taxonomy): domain Eukaryota; kingdom Viridiplantae; phylum Streptophyta; class Magnoliopsida; order Solanales; family Solanaceae; genus Nicotiana; species Nicotiana tabacum. Next base: position 185,958,814 of record NC_134085.1, read on the forward strand.
ACAGGTCTCTTGAGGGTCAAAGTCAGATTTAAAAAAAAATGTAGAGGACTCTTCCTGAGGACGGACCACTTGGACAGTACTCTTGAGGGAAGTAGTCCATATAGTTTCTTTATTTTATTTTCTTTTTTTCTTTTTTTAGGTAGTGTAGTAATTTTCCCTTGGTTTTTCTTTTGACCACGATTCTTTTCCAAGGGCTTTTCTTGAACCGGGTTAGGTAGATTTTTTTTGTTTGTAGTTTTAGGACCAAAATGAGTAAAGGATAGAATGCAACCCTTGATGTACACACCTGAGAATAACAAAAACAAACATGAGGATGCGACGTCTAGGCTCGTTTGTAGACTCGTAAATTTGTGCCTTAATTTTGCACATCCTGCCTTGCTCGAACGCTCGTATGAGTGTGTTGATAAACTGATTCGGAATGAGTTACATGTCAAGTGTGTGTGAGCAATTACTTGTATTCTGTGCTTGCATGTGATACCTAGAACTTGCCCTGTGTGTTTGCAAAGCGAAATAGAAGCTGTTTGGTTTTAGAGATGATTGAGGCATTTTTTTGTGTAGCTTGTATATTTGTGAATCCACTTGTATATATTGTCATAGTTAACCTCTTTGAGCCTGAAGCCTGTTCTTTGATAACCCTATAATGACCTATATCCCTGTGTTTGAATAGTTTGACTGTTTGAACCTGAACCTCCTAGAAGCACTTGAATTACTAAAGAACATACAAAAGTCAAAGTGCGGGGTGGTAAGTAAATAGAAAAAAAGGGAATCAGGAAAGAAATACTTGAATGGTGCAATGGATTTGTAAAAAAAAAAAAGTTGCACCTAAAGAAAAGTGGGGGTCACCTATGAACTAAAATGTGGAAGAACGAGTGGACTGAGCATAGAAATTGAAATAAAAGGAAGTGAGTATTAAAAGTGCTTAGGGAGGCTAGTCACTATATCCAAATATATCTTACCTGTCCCTTAGCCTACATTACAATCAAATAAAGACCTCTTGATCATTGACTGAATAGTTCGATTCGTAGAGTACTACACTAGGGGCAAGCTTATGGTGTATCTGTGTGGCATGTGAATGTTCTTTGCTGAGAGTGAGTGAATTCTGCCCATCTTTGGTTCCTTGTTGCTTGAATTTTATGTGTGTGGAACTTCTCTCAGAATTATGATGTGAGGGCATGTGACTCAGGAAGAAAAAGTGAGTTTTCACTTCTGTTAGAGTAACTAGAGTGAGCATGAGTGTGTCATGGTGTTAGAGTCTTCATCTGAGGCGTGATTGTTGCACTGCTTAGGTTGTTCCTTCATAATGGCGGGTGTGGCATAAAAAAAATTGGGTAATGCATCGAACGATTAGGCCTAGAAGTGTGGTTTAACTTGCTCGAGGACGAGCAAAGGTTTAAATGTGGGGTGTTGATAATAGGTGAATTTAACTATAATTAGGCCCTAAATAACCACTGTCTTGTATAGTTTGGATGATAAAAGTGATAACAAAATGCTCTTATTAGTGTTTTTCATGCTTTGCAGGTTATATATGACCAGAGAAGGCTATGGAGTACTTTTGGGATCAAATATGGAGAAAAAGAGGCCGATCGAAAAATTCCGTCAAGTAAACCACGCGAAACAGCTCAAGTCAGAACCGAAAGAGGATTGTCGTGGTTCCACCGCGACCGCGGCAGAACCGCGATAGAAGAGGACTGCAGACAAAGTGAGAATCAGAGAGCATGTTTAGCCGCGGTTTGACCGCGACCGCGACAGAACCGCGGCGGAGGCGGAGAACTTCATGGACTAAAGTACAAAACACGGGATTTTTAGCCCAAAACCCTATTTTAAACACTAGACTCCGCCCAAGAGAGGCATGTATTGTTTTAGAGAGTATTTTGGCAAGAAGAACAATTGTGAGAGATCACCCAAAACATCTTTCTTCTTTTCTTTATTTTTCTTGCAAGTTTTATGATGAATATTGTTTTAGTTTATTTACCCATGATTATGAGTAGCTAAATCCTTTGTCTAAGGTTTTGATGGAACCTATTGGGGGATGAACTTCTTGTTTATGTGAATACAAATTGCTAGTCTCAATCTTTATTTGTTCAACTTTGTGTATGTTGTAGTTAATTGACAGGATCCTCAATTAGCTGTGCCTATTTAGTGTGCATAACTCGGGAGAGAGTGCATATTTAGGTTATTGTTGAACAACACCACTCCCAAAGTATAAGAGGGATCTATAACTGCGGGTTTAAAGGCGGGATTAGGGATAACGAAGCCTTGAGTGCAATCTAAAGTGAACCGTGTTAATTAGAGCTAGCTAGTGTACCTCGGGAGAGTGCATTGAGTATATTACTGTGATTACTCGGGAGAGATTTACGGTAAGATGAACGTTCATGGTTGATAGAGAGGTGTTGGTCAATTTGTATAAAGCATAAACAGAAGAGATTCCATCAATAGGGGAAATCATTACCTTAGCGTTTTCTCATTATTGTTTACAACCTTAGCATCCTTAGTTTACAGCTGTTTATTTACTTGCAATTTTAGTTATTAAAGACACCATCAACTGCGATTCAAACGTTTGAGGAAATTGGTTGTCAAGAGTTTAGTGGGTCTAAAGATAGTGATTGATAGGTTAACTCTCTGTGGATTCGATTCTGGGCAGAATACTCAGGTTATATTTGCAACGTCCGCAGAGTCCTTTTTATAAGGCATAGTTGGGCGTGATCAGTGTACTCAAGCATGCATTGCCTCAGCTCCTTGCTATTTAATTTTATCACAAAGCATATTTATATATTACAAGATATTTTTATTAAGATAAATGTATTGCAGACATTAAAAATTTATATATTAACGTGCAATGATATGTTTCGTAGCAGCATCAACTAATTGTATCTGCTTCTTTAGTTCTCTGACATACTCGGCAAAGGAGATGTTCTTTCTTTGACTTTATTAATTAAAGATCATGTTCTTCTCATTACCTTAACCCACGAACTAATTAATGAAACTTAATTTATTAGCAAAGCTATCTGAAGACCTTTAGAGCCCGTTTGGCCATGAAAAAAAAATTCACTTTTTTTCGAAATTAGTGTTTGACCCTAAAATTTTCAATTTTCATTGGAAGATGAATTTTGAATTTTTTCGAAAATTTGAAAAACTCCAAAAAGCTATTTTTCAAAATTTTTACTCAGATCAATCACAAATTATAAAAACAACCCAAAATTATATTCATGTCCAAACACAACTCTAGTTTTCAAATACTATTTACAAACGCCCTCGTAAAAGTTACATATATGAAAGAATTAAGGTTTGCATAAGAATATAAGACCAATTTCACACATTAATAGAATTTTTTTTATCGTAGAAAGCGCTTTTCTCTTAACTGAACTATATTGTGTGAATTTAAATTAATCAGGTCCGTGCAGTACCAAATGATTAAATAAAAAAGACTTTATCTTGTTTCTTAAAATAAAAAACAACAAAGTATTTATATACAAAATTAAAGTTTTCTCTGGAATCAGAATATTAGATTAAGACCATAGACTTTGATAAGACAGAGATTTTAGTTAACTAATAAAAAAGTCATATTTTATTGAATTAACAATGACATTCAGTGATGTTGAGATGATAAAAGTGCATTAACGGCATTGATTAAGGTAAATAACAGCCATTAGAGAGCTACGTCGGATTAGCATTTCAGTTTATGAAATTTCGCTTTCAATTTGTATCAATTCTCTGACCAGCCTCATGGAAAAGTTGCATTAGAATCCAGTCTTCACCAAAATGTTTCACTTTCACATATATAAAAAATAGTACGTACTGTATTACAAAAAGAATAAATTAGAGATAACATTCGAACCTTGCTTAAAATTTTCTCACCATTTCATTTTCTACTAATTGTGTTTGACCGTGCGTACGTGTGTATTTAGTGAATAATAAGGGTCTCGTTGATCTCTTCTTGTTTTTCTATATCTTGTAAATCCCCTTTAAGAGAAGTATGTCCCCTTTCTCTACATTCTCATTCTCATGTGTAAACCCATCAAAGATATCGAGCTGCATAATGGACGAGCTTGTTTCTCAGGTCTATGGCCCAACGGGAAAATAAATGCTATTGTTTTCACCATAGGCGGAGCTAGCCTATTAAGTGTAGGTTCGGCCATACCTAATTATTTTTGCGTAAATATTTTGTATTAGTTCTAAAAAATTCATTAAATATGTATAAATATTTAATTACGAACCAGTAGAGTTCCGTGGTAAAATCTTGCACGAATTATTAGGGGCGGACCTAGAGCATAGGTTACGGGTTCCCGAAACCCAGTAACTTTTGTGTATATCATGTATTTATATTAAGAAATTCACTAAATATTTGTAAATATCTAACTGTGAACCCAGTTATTATTGCATATAGTCTAAAATTACGGTAGGAACTCATAAGTCTCAAATCATGGATCCGCCTCTACAAATTATGTTCTTATCATTTATATATTGGCTCCGCCTCTAGCTTTTTCACTGATATTCATCGTCGCCCATGCATGTTGTTGATTCTCCATATAAACGGAAGAGTAATTTAAGGAAACATTTTCAATGCGTGTTTTAAGCCGCATTTCTAGAAAGATTATGATCGGCTGCAACTTGCTGGTTTATCAATTTGACGTTTCGATTGACTATTGATCCATTGGTCCATATTTTTGCCACACGTTTTACTCGATTGGTGAGTTCTAAACTAAAGTGTTTAAACTTGGATAGGCCAAATCATTTTTTAACTATTTTTTCATGATATGCAATTAACTTAATACTGTTATTTACTAATAAAAAGACGTGCAAATCCATGTCATTTTTTTCCTTATAAATAACTTAAATTTTATGGATTTGAAGCAATGACGTTTTTTATTTGGTCAAAAGGAAACATATATTATAGATATAATAAAAGGTACTAGTATATCATAGTAGCGAGAATAGAAGACATAATAGAAACAGGCGTCCCCCCATGGGCAACACTACTAGGTTCTAAGGTAGAAGTAAATGCTACATTAGTATTACAAACACTAGTTATAGTAAGGAGCGGTTGTGTTAAAACAGATACAAGTCTCCGTTGTTGATTGCCATGTTGATCTTGCTGTAGATATGGTAAAACAAAAGGTGGTGGTTGCGCAAAAAGTTTGCAGGGAGACTCGTCATTCCTGGATCCATATTTAGCTAAACTGTCTGCAACACAATTCTGCTCTCGATATATATGCTGGATGGGTGGGCTACCCAGCTGTAGAAGTAACAACCTGTAATCATTGATAATGTTAGTGTATGGAAGAAATTTGAAACATACCGACGAGTTGTTGTGCGTTTGTTTCAATCACAAGTGGTGTCAAATGCTTTTGCAACGCTATTTTCAATCCCATGAGGAGTGCAAGTAGCTCTGTTTGTATGCTTCTGCCTTGTTTTGATTTTCCTGCAAAGCCCATAACCCAGTTGCCATGGTGGTTTCGAAATACTCCACCAATATATACTATATTGGTTATGGGAAGAAGAACTAGAGCCATCTATGTTTAGTTTATAGTAATTTTCAGCTGGTGGGTGCCATTTAATATATAGAGGAATGGATTGACAATCCTTTTTTTCTGCCTGTGTTTGGTTAAGTAGTAATATTCTGCAGTAGTATTAATGAGTGCTTGAATATTTAGAGGAAGTCGTTTGTTTTCCAACCTATGTTTATTATGTAAAATCCAGATATGCCATAGGGCAAATGGTATGAATGTAGTAGAAGGGATGTGATAGGGTTTGGGTGGATGGCGTGCATGAATAATATCATACAACCAATTAATAGGATCAATTGGAGAGGAAGTAGTGCATGAAATGGGTAGTGATAAAGTAAGGTGGTGCCATAACTGGATTGCATTAGGGCAGCTGAAAAATATGTGTTGCATTGTTTCAGGTGCCAAATGACATTGTGTGCATATGGATGATGCTAAAATACCTAAACGAGAAAGGTATTCAACAGTGGGAAGTTTATTATGAGAAATCAACCAAAGAAAGAAGGATATTTTTGAAGGAATATTCAAATTTCAAATCCAATTATAAGAAGGTGTTTGACTTGTATTAGGGTTAAGTAATGCATAGCAAGACTTGATAGAGAAGATGTCATCTGAGTTAATTGACCAAAAAATTTGATCAAAGTGTGTTGTTGAAAGTGTGTTGTTGAGAGAGGCATGTATACGTCTTTGATGCTTTGCTCAACTTGATATGGTAATATAAAAGGCAAGTTTTCCAAGTGCCAAGTCTGATTATAGTAGTAAGTTGAAACTACTTTTTTCTCTTCATATTTAGGGAATGGGCCAGTAATACAATTACAGAGTGTGAAATTTGGTTTAATCCAAGGATCAGACCAAAAATGAACATGTTTGCCATTTGTAATGTTCCATTGATACCCTAACCGACAAATCAACCAAATATGCATGATGTTTCTCCAAGCAGGTGAGACACACTTTTTTTATAAGATTTTTTGAACGTAGGTATATATTCAATAATACTTGCGCCCATAACTGATTAGGATTTTGGAAAAGACGCCATGCAAGACTTGCACATAAAGATTTATTCTTAATGGAGAGATTTTGAATGCCCAATCCACCTTGGTGTATTGGTTGGGTTACAGTATTCCACTTTACAAGATGTAATTTTTTCTTTTGCGAAGTTGTACCCCAAAGAAAGTTCCTTTGATATTGAGTAAGAGAAGAAATTATAGTGGCAGGTATTGTGTCATATTGCATAAGATGGTTTGGTAGCTGATTAAGGGTAGAACGAATGAGTGTTATTCTACCTGCTTTTGATAAGAATTTTCTTTTCCAACCCGCAAGCTTATTCTTGAAATTATCAAGCAAAAATTGGTAATCTCTTTTTGAAGGTGATTTTGTGAAGATTGGAAATCCCAAATACCTTCCAAAGGTTTTCCCTTCCTTCATATGAAATAGTTGAAGAACTGTTTGTCTAGTTGGGATTGGATAGTTTTTTGAGAAGAAAATATTAGATTTCTAAAAATTGATATTTTGGCCTGAGTGAGTAGTAAAGTTAGCAAGAGTACGCACAATTGAATCACACGTAGTAGAAGTAATTTTTGCTGTGAGGATGATGTCATCATCAAAAAATAGGTGAGAAAGTTGAGGGCCCCTTTTAGCAAGGGTGCTGGATTGCCAAGAGCGATAATCAACTGCTGTGTGAATTGTGCGCGAGAGCATTTCAAGACAAAGGATAAACAAATAAGGAAATAAGGGGTCTCCTTGTCTTAGGCCTCTGGTAGGTAGGAAAAATTCTGATGGGTTACCATTGATAATTATGGTTGCAGATGTAGTAGTAAGACAAGACATAATTAATTGAGTAAAATTAGGGGAAAATTGAAGGGTAATAAGAGTGTAGTAAATGAAAGACCATTCCATTTTATCAAAAGCTTTTTCAAGATCCAATTTTATAAGCATATTGTAATTGGCACCTTTTATTTTTTGGAATCTTGTGATTATTTCTTGAACTATAAGTGCATTATCTGCAGCCCGTCAATTTTTCTAAAAGCTAGATTGAGTAGGATTGATAAGATGTTCCAGTAGTGGTTTAAGCCTATTAACTATAATTTTTGCAATAGTCTTATAAATAGTATTACAAAGACTGATAGGTCGATATTAGTTAATAGAGGAAGCATGTGTAGTCTTAGGGATTAGGCAAATTAAAGTGTTATTAATGTTAGGGTCTATCTTATGGTCTTGGAAAACCTTATGGCAAAAGTATTTTACGGAATTATCAACGATATGCCAATATTTTTGATAAAAAAAGGGTGTAGTCCATCAGGACCTGGTGCCTTGAATGGTTTAAAGGATTTTAAAGCTATGATGATTTCAAGATCTTGGAGAGGTTTGGTTAAGGAATTTTGTTCCTACAACGTAAGAACATTGGAAGGTTGGAGTAAAGGATTCCGAGTGGAGCAAATTTTTTGTGTTGTAGAGAGAGATTGATAATAACTAGTAATATTGAAATTAATAATATGTGGGTATGTTATTCAATTACCCCCTTGATCTTGTAGAGTGGTTATACGATTGTGTCTATGACGATTTAAAGTTGATAGATGGAAAAATTTCGTATTTGCATCTCCGTCATTTAACCAGTTAATACGGGACTTAAGTTTCCAAAATTCCTCTTCGAGTTTTAAGATCACATTGAAGTCATAGTTTAATTGAACTTCTAAATTTTTTAAGAAAGCACTAGTAGGATAATTAGAAGAAAATTGGAGACCCCGTAAACGAGCCAAAAACTTTCGCTTACGTGTAAAGATATTTCCAAAAGTAGAATGATTCCAATCTTGGATAATTTCAGTGAAATTTTCAATTGCGGGTAGCAAGTGCATATGATTATGCCATGCTTGTTGGATTATGGAAGGAAAGGCAGGAAGTGTGTCACGACCCAAAATCCATTAAGGGTCATGATGGCGCCGGACACCGCTGTCAGGCAAGCCAACCAAATTACTTAATTAAATTCCAATTTTTGGTATTGTTTAAAATTATTTTTCTTTATACTTTAAATAACGAATAATAAAATTTACAGAAATAACCATGAAATATTTAACAAAACTTAACACTTAATAATCCAAAAATCCTCCCAGAACTCGGTGTCACAAGTGCATGAGCAATTTCTAGGAAATAATATAATACAACAATCGTCCGGAATACAATATTGGACCGAAATAAATTCAAAAATTTGAAAGAGGCTCTGCTGGCTGCGGGTCGCCTCGAGAAGTGCAGCTCACCTAAGTCTCTGTATCAACCATACCGTCACGCCCCGTAGGCCACTAGAGACGCATGTGCCTGTGCAACAAAAATGCACAGAAGTGTAGTACAAGTACGAAACAACGTGTACCCAATGAGTATCCCGTCTAATCTTGAAGAAGTAGAGACGAGAGGTCGACTTTGACACTTACTAGTGGTCCAATAATGATATATTATTAATGCAAATAATCGAGGATTTATTAAGAATGACAGTAATTTCAAGTAAGTCATGAACAGGTGAAAGCTCCTTTTTATATTAAAAGTCTCTGGATTCATAATCCAATAGTTTCCAATTATCTCAAGTCGGGGAGAGCAAATATCAATCTCAAATAATCTCAAGGCAAACAATACAAGCATGCGCAAATCATGCCGAGTACGTACGGCCCGCTCCAATAGAAATGTAAATTGTGCACTACAGAGGGTCAAACGGCTCGAACCATAGATGCATCTATTACCCCGCTCGCGAACTATCCTGCGACGCGATCAACATAAAATAAACAAATACCCTACTCGTGAATCATACATGCAACGCAGGCACACATCGAAATACATGCTCAAACAGCCAATTAAGGATTTATCGAGGAACATTTATCCAAATAAAAGCCAATCCTTTTTTAACAATTTAAGAAAAGAAGTTTAATCCTTTTAGAAATTCATTTACTAATTCAATGTGATTTAAGCAATTCAAGCTGTCAATAAGTTTATAATTAATCCAAGTATAGGATGCTTTTGGGTCCTAGACTACCCGGACAATAGCATAATAGTAGCTACGCACGGACTCTCGTCACCTCGTGCGTACGTAGCCCCTACAAATAGGAGCACATAAGTTAACTCACCTATGGGGATAATTCTCTCTTACAAGGTTAGAAAGGAGACTCACCTCGCTCCGGAGATCCATAACCGACATTCCACGTGATGATATGCTATAATTACGTATTTTAGTCGCTTATTATACTCTAATTTACTGCACTTTAATTGAGTTTGAGCTTTAATCGCTAGTGTCTTGCGCTAACTGTGTGTTTTATGCTTTGTAGGAATGATTCCGAGCTATATAGGTGTTATGGAATGAATTCAAGTGATTTGGAGATTTGAAGTATGAGTAAAAGTCCAAGGAATTAAGCCGGGATCGTGTCAGGGATCAACTTTGATAGTTAAAAACAAACAAAGACTCGAGTAGGCATATTGCGCACTGTTTAGTAAAATGCACATAACTTTTTGCGCAGAACTCTATTTGGGCTTCACAATATATGGTTGGAAATCTAACTCAAACGGCTATAACTTTCATGTTTACATTTTTCCAAATTCCAAGCATAACAGGGTGAAAAGTGCGCGTCAATAGCGCGGCCGCGCTTAGGCCGCGCTCGTCAGGCAGAATACTGGGCAATATGTGCGGCCGCGCTTGTCAAACCCGAGAAAAGTGTCCTTTTTCACATTGGAAAAGGTATAATTGTTTGGTCCTAACCCTACTTGGTATATATACATGGAAAAACGGTATTTTGAGGGAGGAGACCAATTTTTGACACAGATTCGACCTAAGGAGGCAGAGACTCAATAGGAGTAAGACGGAGAATTCTTCTACGAGTTTTTCCTTCCTCTTCCTATTTTTCATTATTGGTTATGACTTTTAGTAATGTAGTTTTACATACTATTATGAATAGCTAATTTGTTATCTAAAGTTTTGATAGAACCTTTTGTAGGATAAATTCTTGTTATGTTTTTATATAATTGACCCGTAACTTTTCTCTATTTGTTCAACTACGTTTATATTGTGGTTGGTTGAAGAGCTCTCAATTAGTTATGTCTATTTAGTATGTATTACTCGGGAGAGAGTGCATATTTAGGTAGTTGTTGAATAACATCACTCCCGACATATGTGAGGAATCAATAACCAAGGGTTTAAAAGTGAGATTAGGGATAACGAAACCTTGGGTGCGATCTAAGTGAGCTGTAATTAAAGCCAGCTAGCGTAACTAGGGAGAGTATGTCTTGTGAATTGTAGTAATTACTCAGGAGAGAATTACAACATACATAACGCTCATGATCGGTAGAGAATACTTAGGCAAAATTATAGAAGACATAGCGGGAAGGATTCCGACAATTGGGGAAATCATAACTCTAGACCTCTTTAATCTTGTCTTTAACCCTTAGTATCTGTAGTTGTTAATTTACTATTTTAATTTGTTAGTTATTTAGTTAAACACAAGAATCTTAATATCTATAAATTAGGAATTTTTCAAGCTTGAATTCTTGGTGATAGTGAACAACTGTAGCTAAGCCTTAGTTCTCTGTGGGATTCGACTCTGGACTTGTAAACCGGATTATATTTGCAACGACCGCATTGTCCTTTTTATAAGGCATAGTTGTGCGTGATCAAATTTTGGCGTCGTTGCCAGGGAACTAACGGTGTAGTTGTAGGCGTACATATTGCTAGGTTTCACGTTTGAACTTTTATTTTATTATTTGATTTTTTTATTTTAGTTTTATTTGTTTATTTGAGAAACATGACATCATGGAATTATGAGAATTTTGATGTTGGTAATTCTACTTTTAATCCTCCTTATGCATATTGTGAAGGAAACTACCCAGGGCAAAATTATCAAAATATTCCCGAGAGCGAGTTTTGTGCACCAACTCTATCTTATGTGTGGAATGTGTATGATATGTGTGGTGGTCAAGATGGTCACTTTCATGGTTGTGCTTATATTTCTTATCTTCCCCCAACCCCTTACTTTGATGGTTCTTCTTTTTCTTGTGAAGTTAATAGGAACAAAGAACTCAGGTATGAGGACCTAAAAGAGATCGAGGATATGCTAAAGTGCCTTACGGAACAATATGATGAGATACAACTGCGGGTACAAAGGCAAGGGACAACTATTCACAACTTAGAGGCTCAAACGGATAAATTAATTGAACCTTGTAAAACGCAACAAATTGACATTGTGGATAGTAGCCAATATGAGCATGAATTTGCTGTAGAAATTGCCATTTTACTGGAGGATTTAAAAAAATATGAGGATGAGCTAGAGAAGGAGGCTAGAGTAGAACACCAACGATCAATCACACTAGATTTTGAGGATGTCAATGTTGTAGAAGAGATACTAGAGTCAACCAAGGATATTGAGGATACATATTTAGTTGACTCTATTATCATTAGTGTTGAGAATGTAGACAGTCCCAATGTTCATGTAGTTGAGCGCATTGGTCCTCACTCCAAGCATTTTTTCATATTGTGTTTAGATGATGATATGAAAATAGAGTCGTCCGAGCCATTTGAGGAGTCAAGGAATGAGGAACAAAGTGCTTACATTCTGGAATTCTTCTTGCCAGAAAGTCGGGATTACACACCTCATCTAAAGGCCAAGAAGTGCAGAATACTACATTATTTTATTGGGCCAGTCAGATTCGTTCCACCACCCCAAGAGCATGATCATAGAGCAAAATCAAAACTTGGGGTCCGATTCATAAGTTCAAAGTTGAGGCAAAAAGTGATTCACGTCGTGCCGCGATGTTAAATCCAGCGCTTGTTGGGAGGCAACCCAGCTTTATTACTTTCTTTTATTTATTATTTTTTTAATTGTATTATTTTTTTAGTGTCAATTTTTTATTTTCTAGGAGCATGGAAAGCAAAGGTATTGGAAGGATGCAACAACAAACCAAATGGTTGGATCTAAGTGTGAGGTACTCGCACGAAGGACCAAGCTTGGGAGAAGTCTGAGTACCCCATGGGCTGCTAGTGCTTTGGCCTTTGGCCTACTAAGGAGTTTCTTTTACCCTCTTGTATGTGTGGGTGTGCATTGGGGACAATGCACAATTTTAAGTGTGGAGTGAGGAGATTGTCTGGGTGACTTTCTATGCTATTTTATTATGTTAGTTTTATTGAATATTTTTTTAAATAAAAAAGATTGGACTTTTCCCAACGATGGATCTATTAGACAATTTTCTTGAGGGATTTAAGTCTAATGAAAAAATAAACTAAAAAAGAGTTTCTTTTGTTAGGTAGTGTAGCAATTCCCCTTTGGTTTTTCTTTGTGCCACGGTTTCTTTCCAAGGGTTTTATTTGAATCGGGTGTAGTTAGTTTTTTTAGGAATATGAGCCATTGTGTTATCGAGTGGTAGGAAGTGGGTGGGAGCGTACAACTACATCGAGCACAACAAATCAGCCACAGGTTTTGTTATCGGGAGTTGGTACCTCCTGTTTTACTGTTTCCCTTTTGGTGTTAGCTAAATTACTGTTACTTTACTTCGCAATAGTTAAACCTTTCAACTAGGATACTAGTTACCACGTGTTTCCTTCTAGTTTGATTTGTGTACGTTGTGCACTAGCGAGTCTTCTCTAGATTGTTGTAGGTGTAGTGGCTGTAGTCTGGGATGATAGAATAAGGGCATGTCCTCGGGTGGGGCAGAGTGTGGGGCTGGGGTCAGGGGGTGGGTCGGGTAGCAGGGGAGGTAGAGGGGTAAAGGGAGCCTATAGGTTGAGAATCGGGTCATGGAACATAGGTTCACTAACGAGTAAATCCATAGAGTTGGCGAAAATCCTGCAGAAGAGGAAGATTAATATAGCGTGTGTCCAGGAGACTAGGTGGGTCGGATCGAGGGCGAGAAACGTGGATGGGTATAAGTTGTGGTACTCTGGTGTCCTGAGGGGTAAGAATGGAGTGGGTATCCTTGTAGGTAGCCATCTTAGGGAGTCCGTGGTAGAGGTCAGGCGGGTGAATGATAGGCTAATGACTATTAAGTTGGTGGTGGGTGAGGGTACTTTAAATGTCGTTAGCGCGTACGCACCACAAGCAGGCTTGGATGAGGATATTAAAAGGCAATTTTGGGAGGGGTTGGATGAGATTGTTCGTAGTATACCGCCTTCCGAGAGGTTATTCATAGGAGGAGATTTCAATGGTCATATTGGGTTATCTGCAGGTGGGTACACTGAGGTGCATAGCGGATTTGGTTTCGGAGAGCGGAACGGAGGGGGCATTGCGCTGTTGGACTTTGCCAAGGCTTTCGATCTAGTCATTGCAAACTCGAGTTTTACGAAGCGGGATGAACATTTGGTTACTTACCAAAGTTCGGTGGCGAAGACTCAGATTGACTATCTCCTCCTCAGGAGATGCGACAGAAGGTTGTGCGAGGACTGCAAGGTTATCCCAGGTGAGACTCTCTCTACGCAGCATAGGCTTTTGGTGATGGACATTTGTATTAGGATAAGGAGGAAGAAGAGGTCAGTACAAGGACGCCCCAAGATTAGGTGGGGCACCTTAACTAAGGATAAAGCTAAAGAGTTGGAAGGAAGGTTATCGGCAATGGGAGCTTGGAGAAGTAGTGGGGACGCAAACACAATATGGTCGACGACAGCGGACTGTATAAGAAAGGCGGCGAGAGAGGTGTTAGGGATATATACGGGCCACTGTGGTGGACACAAAGGAGATTGGTGGTGGAATGCGGTTGTCCAAGGTAAAGTGGAAGCAAAGAAGGCCGCTTACCTAAGGTTAGTAGGGAGCACTGACGAGGAGGAGAAGAGAGAGAACAGTCAAAGGTATAATGTAGCTAGGAAGGAGGCGAAAATGGCAGTGACGGAGGCTAAGACGACAGCTTTTGCTCGTCTGTATGAGGAACTAAGGAACAAAGGTGGGGAGAAGAAGTTATTCCGACTCGCTAAGGCGAGAGAGAGGACAACTCGGGATTTGGACCAAGTGAGGTGCATAAAAGATGATGACGGCAAAGTTTTGATGGTAGATGACCAGATTAAGAGGAGGTGGCAGACCTACTTTCATAAACTTCTAAGTGAAGAAGGGGATCAGGATATTATACTTGGGGAATCGAGGAATGCCGATAGTCACCATGAATTAAGTAATTGTAGGGACATTGAGATCGATGAAGTCATGGAGGCAATGCGTAAGATGAGAAGGGGCAGAGCTACCGGGCCAGACGAAATTCCGGTTGAACTGTGGAGGTGTGTGGGTAGAGCAGGCTTGGAATGGCTTACTGCATTGTTTAGTGTTATATTCAAGACTAATAGAATGCCTGAAGAGTGGAGGTGGAGTACAATGGTCCCGTTGTATAAGAACAAAGGTGATGTCCAGAGTTGTAACAACTATAGGGGCATCAAATTACTAAGTCATACCATGAAAGTTTGGGAGAGAGTCGTAGAAATGAGAGTGCAAAGAACGGTGTCTATTTCAGACAACCAGTTCGGGTTCATGCCGGGACGATCTACCACAGAGGCTATCCACCTTATTAGGAAGATGGTGGAACAATACAGAGATAAGAAGAAGGATCTCCACATGGTGTTTATTGATCTGGAGAAAGCGTACGATAAGGTTCCTAGGAAGGTCTTATGGAACTGCTTAGAGGATAAAGGGGTCCCGAGTAACTATATTAGGGTGATTAAAGACATGTATGATGGAGCTAAGACTCGGGTTAGGACAGTAGGAGGCGACTCTGAACACTTTCCAGTTATTACGGGGTTGCACCAAGGGTCTGCGCTCAGCCCATTCCTATTTGCCCTGGTGATGGATGCACTGACTCATTATATTCAAGGGGAGGTTCCATGGTGCATGCTATTTGCTGATGACATTATTCTAATTGACGAGACAAGAGGCGGCGTCAACGAGAGGCTAGAGATTTGGAGACATGCTCTTGAGTCTAAAGGTTTCAAGTTGAGTAGGACGAAGACGGAATACCTCGAGTGCAAATTTGGAGTTGAGCTGATGGAAGCGGGAGTTGAAGTGAGGCTTGACTCTCAAGTCATTCCCAAGATAGGTAGTTTCAAGTACCTTGGATTGGTTATTCAGGGGATCGGTGAAATTGACGAGGATGTCACACACCGTATAGGGGTGGGGTGGATGAAGTGGAGGTTAGCGTCGGGAGTCTTGTGTGACAAGAAAGTGCCACCGTTACTAAAAGGTAAGTTTTATAGAGCAGTGGTTAGGCCTGCCATGTTGTATGGGACTGAATGTTGGCCGGTAAAGAACTCACACATCCAGAAGATGAAAGTAGCAGAGATGAGGATGTTGAGGTGGATGTGCGGGCATACAAGGATGGATAAGATTAAGAATGAAGATATTCGAGAGAAGGTGGGTGTGGCCCCCATGGAGGACAAGATGCGGGAAGTAAGACTCAGATGGTTCGGGCACATTCAGAGGAGGAGCACTGATGCACCGGTGAGGAGGTGTGAGCGACTGGCTGTAGTGGGCACGCGGAGAGGTAGATGAAGACCTAAGAAGTATTGGGGAGAGGTTATCAGACAGGACATGGCGCGACTTAGGATTACTGAGGATATGGCCCTTGATAGGGAAGTATGGAGGTCGAGCATTAAGGTTGTAGGTTAGGGGAGAGTGTGAATATTTCTACAGCACAATAGAGTGAGACTATCCAGTTAGGAGTTAGACTAGGAATGTCATTGGTCGTCTATTGATGCAGGGCTTTACCTTCTAGTTGTAATATACCAGCCATCTATTTCATATTTCGTATTTCGTATTCTGTATTTCATATTTCATATCTCTTATATATTGTTGTTATTTTATTACGCATTTTTATGGTACTAATATATCATCTCCTATTGCTTTTTTGAGCCGAGGGTCTCCTGGAAACAGCCTCTCTACCCTTCGGGGTAGAGGTAAGGTCTGCGTACATATTACCCTTCCCAGACCCCACTTGTGGGATTATACTGGGTCGTTGTTGTTGTTGTTGTTGTGAGCCATTGTGTTGTGTTTTGAAATGAAGCAATATCTCTTGACTTTGTCATGCCTTGAGAATAGTGAGTACTTTCGTTGTGACGTTTAGGCTCAGTTTTTGACTCTTGTAGAAGTACCTTAAATTGTATGATCTTAACTTTGCTTAACTTCTTTGACTAGAGTGTCTATGAAACCAATCCTGAGTGAGTTATGTGCCATGTGTGTCTTAGGATTTGTTATATTCTGTGCATTGCATTTGATGCCTAGAACTTGCCTTGTGTGTTTGCAAAGCGAAATAGTAGTTTTGTTTGGTCTTGAAAGTGATATAGGCGTTTCCTTGTTGAGCCAGATATGTATATTTTACCCACCTAATTGTTATGTACCATAGTTAACCCCTTTGAGCCTGTAATCTTGTTTCTTTGGCAACCACATTACAAGCCTTACCCATTTGTTTGAATTAATCATCTATTTGAACCTTTTAACCTCTCATGAGCACTTGAATTATTATGAACTGTGTAAAAGTTAAAGTGTGGGGTGGTTGATTTGGCTTTTGAGTGGAACTAATGAAATAAGGAGAAAGGTGCACTGTTTTAAAAAAAGTAAGAGCCACTTGAATTGGAAAAAAAAAGAAAAAAATAGTTGGATTGTTGTGGAAAAAATAATTCCTTGATAAGTGATGGCTCTTGATGTAAGTGTGCTTAAAGAATAATGGGGTAATATACATTGATGTGAAGGTGGAGTTTTAGTTTGACATAAGTATGGGGTTTGAATGTTAAAGTATATGTATTAAAGTGCTTAGGGAGGTGTAGTCACTCTTATATCTAAATGTATCATACCCGTCCCGTAGCCTACATTACAACCAAATAAAGTCCTAATTGATCCTAGATTGAATGAGCTCGATTAGTGGAGTAGTACACTACGGGCAAGCTTATGGTGCATCTTTTGTGGCATATGAATGTTATTTCTGAGACTGAGTGAATTCTTTCTATCTTGAGTTTCTAAGTGTTCTTAAATTTTATTGTGTGGAACTACTCTCTTTAGTTGTGTGAGGGCACTTGATTCATAAAGGAAAGGTAATGGCAGTGACCTCTATGTTAGAGTAAGTAAGTGAGTTGTGAATAATGCGTGGTACTTGTGAGTCAAATCTTGAGGTGAAAATATTACGCTTTTGTGCTTAGGCTATTTTAAATACTCTTGGTGTGATGAGTTAGGAGAATTGTTTAAAAAGGTCGTGTCTATAAAAAGTATAGTCTGATTGCTCTAGGAAGAGCAATGATTTAAGTGTGGGGTGTTGATGATAGGCTATAATTACGTATTTTAGTCGCTTATTACACTCTAATTTACTGCACTTTAATTGAGTTTGAGCTTTAATCGCTAGTGTCTTGCACTAACTGTGCGTTTTATGCCTTGTAGGAGTGATTCCGAGCGATATAGATGTTATGGAATGAACTCAAGTGATTTGGATTTTTGAAGTATGAGTAAAAGTCCAAGGAATTAAGCCGGGATCGTGTCAGGGGTCAACTTTGATAGTTAAGAACAAACGAAGACTTGAGTAGGCATATTGCGCACTGTCTAGTAAAATGCACATAACGTTTTGCTCAAAACTCCATTTGGGCTCCACAATATATGGTTGGAAGATAACTCAAAGGGCTACAACTTTTATGTTTTACGTTTTTCCAAATTCCAAACAGAACAGGGTAAAAAGTGCGCGTTAATAGCGCGGCCACGCTTAGGCCGCGCTCGTCAGGCAGAATACTGGGCAATATGTGCGGCCGCGCTAGTCAAACCTGGGAAAAGTGTCCTTTTTCGCATTAGAGAAGGTATAATTGCTTGGTCCCAACTCTACTTGGTATATATACATGAAAAAACGGTATTTTGAGGGAGGAGACCAATTTTTGACACAGATTCGACCTAAGGAGGCAGAGACTCAATAGGAGCAAGGCGGAGAATTCTTCTACGAGTTTTTCCTTCCTCTTCCTATTTTTCATTATTGGTTATGACTTTTAGTATTGTAGTTTTACATACTATTATGAATAGCTAATTTGTTATCTAGAGCTTTGATAGAACCTTTTGTAGGATAAATTCTTGTTATGTTTTTATATAATTGAGTCGTAACTTTTCTCTATTTGTTCAACTACGTTATATTTTGGTTGGTTGAAGAGCTCTCAATTAGCTGTGCCTATTTATTATGTATTACTCAGGAGAGAGTGCATATTTAGGTAGTTGTTGAACAACATCACTCCCGACGTATGTGAGGAATCAATAACCAAGGGTTAAAGGTGGGATTAGGGATAACGAAACCTTGGGTGCGATCTAAGTGAGCTGTAATTAGAGCCAGCTAGCGTAACTCGGGAGAGTATGTCTAGTAAATTATAGTAATTACTCGGGAGAGAATTGCAACACGCAGAGCGCTCATGATAGGTGGAGAATACTTAGGCGAAATTATAGAAGGCATAGCGGGAAGGATTCCGATAATTGGGAAAATCATAACTCTAGACCTCCTTAAACTTGTCTCTAACCCTTAGTATATGTAGTTGTTAATTTACTATTTTAATTTGTTAGTTAGTTAGCTAAACACAAGAATCTTAATATCTATAAATTAGGAATTTTTCAAGCTTGAATTCTTGGTGATAGTGAACAACTGTAGCTAAGCCTTAGTTCTCTGTGGGATTCGATTCCGAACTTGTAAACCGTATTATATTTGCAACGACTGCATTGTCCTTTTTATAAGGCATAGTTGGGCGTGATCACCACGCTCCTCCGAAGACTTAAATCGACGCACAATGCTCCACAACTAGCCAATGATTATACAAATCCATTAAGATATGCTAAGGTACTCATTATAATCCAATTTATAACAATTCCTAACCTCGATCGAAAAGTTGACAAAAATGCCCTCAGGCCCACGTGACCGGATTCTGAAATTTTTCGAAGATAAAGTTTATCCATGAACTCATGAACTCAAATATATGATTTTCTCTTAATTTCATACCCAAAATCGTGGTTAAATTTCAAGAATATAAATTCTAGGTCTTTTTACCAAAACCCCATATTTCTACAAATTTTCATGCTAAAATCCATACATAATCGATGTATTTAACTCAAGATGGATGGGATTAGCTTACCTTATTGTTGTTGATGAAAATCCCACTTGAAGCTCTCCCAAAAATCGCCCCAACAAGAGTAAAATAGAGTAAAATGGCCAAAACCCCTGATTTTAACACCCTCACCGCCTCGGCACTTTCCGCACCTGCGGTTAAATGACCGCTTCTGCGGTTCCGCAGGTGCACCCATACTACCGCATCTGCGGCCCTTTCCAGGCCTCCCCATTTCCGCTTCTACGCTTCTTCTTCCGCAGATGTGGTCCCGCATCTGCGGCCAAACGACTACATCTGCTGTCCCAGCTCTCTTCCGCCCATACCGCATCTGCGACCCTAGGGCCGCTTCTGCGGCTCCGCACCTGCGGTCCTAGACTCGCAGGTGCGGTTACACCAGCAATCTCAGCCCTTCTTCAAACTCCGAATTCGATCCGTTAACCACCCGGAATTCACCCGAGGCCCCCCGGGACCCCAACCAATCATACCAACTAGTCCCAAAACACGTTATGGACTTGATCGAGGCCTCAAATCATATCAAACAACGCTAAAATCATGAATCGACCTCCAATCCAAGCTTTATGAACTTTAGAATTTCAAACTTCGACTTTCGATGTTTAAACCTATCAAATCACGTCCGATTGACCCCAAATTTTGCACACAGGTCATATTTGACATTACGGACCTACTCCAACTTCCGGAATCGGAATCCGACCCCGATATCAAAAAGTCCACTTCCGGTCAAGCTTCTTAAAAACCTTCAAATTTCTATCTTTAGCCAAATGACTTCAAAATGACCTACAGACCTCTAAATTCACCTCTGTTCGCGCTCCCAACTCTAGAATCACTATACGGAGCTACTCCCAGACTCGAAATTCCAAACGGATTTTGATAACACAAATATGCACTTCAAGCCAAACTTATGAAATTTCTTCCAAAATGCTAACTTCCATAATAGGCGCCAAAATGCTCCCGGGTCATCCAAAACCTGATTCGGGCATACGCCCAATTCCGAAATCATCATACGAACTTGCTGGAACCTTCAGATCCCGATTCCGAGGTCGTTTACTATGAAATCCAATCTTAGTTAATTCCTTCAACTTTAAGCTTCCGAAATGAGAATTCTCTTTCCAAATCAACTCTGAACTTCCCGAAATTCAATTCTGACCCTGCGTACAAGTCATAATACCTGAAATGAAGCTGCTCATAGCCTCAGACTGCTGAACGACGCGCTAGAGCTCAAAACGATCGGTCGGGTCGTTACATTTGTAAGCACGTGATTTTTGCTTCACGAGCAATCACTCCAAAAGGAAAACAAAAAATAAAAATAGTGACGGATGATTTCGCTGTACAATTTTTTTTTTTCCGTGACATGTGTTATTAGTCGTTTGTAGGTCTGTCCATTTTGCATTTTAATCATTATCAAACAAAATACAAAAAATATATGTCATTAAAAAGAAAATTCAAAAATATAAATATATGTGCGTCGTTCGTTTTAGGTTGTAATTTAACTTACTTAAACATTTTTATTTGGTATGATAATTATGTTGAAGTGCTATATTGTTATTTGTTTTAATTTCATTTGTTTTATTAGTTATTTTTATTTTTCTTTAAATTGGAAAACAAAAGAAAGCTGAAATCAATTTGGGCCCAAAAAATAAGACAAAAACAGGCCCAAACCAACGATCTGACCCGGTCCAAACCAGGCCTGCCCTGACCACATCCCGAAACGACGCCGCATCATGCGTCTGATCTGGGCCGTTCAAACTCTCGATCCAACGGCTCAGGACCTCTATCAGTAACCCGTTTCAAAACCCGACCCAGGAACTAATCCGATCCAACCCCTCACTTAAACCAAACGACCCCGTTTAACTACCAAACGACCCCGTCTCATTTCTCAGCATCAGATCCAAGCCGTTGAGATCATCTGATCTAACGGCTCAGATCCAATCAGCCTCCCCATATATAAACTCAACCCTTCACCCCACGCCCCCTATCCGAACCCCACCCCTCACTCGTCTCCTTCCCCGAGCTGAAACCCCAAACCCTAGCAAGCCGCCCTAGCTTCCCCTCCACCAAAACCCGGCGGCACGAACGCCGGTGACCACCCCCTTCACACCCCTAAAGCATCCAACCACCCTGAACGCGAATCCACTAACCACAAACCTCGAATCACCTCCTATCGTCTTGAATCTGGATTTGAAGATTCGAGACAAAACTCGATCTATGCCAAACCACCCCATTTTCATACCAGACACCCCCCTGACCTTCCTCGTGACCAAACCAAGCTTGGTTTGGTCCGAATCTACCCACAACTCCTAAAAATCCAGATCTGAAAATCCAGAACTTGAAACACATGCACCTGGGGAATCCGGCCGGTCTTGACAAGGGTTTGAGGTCTAATAGACCTTAATCAAGGTGTTCTCACGTGAGAACACCCTGATTAAAGTTTGTTCGGCCTCAAGAGTTCGAAGTTGAGTCAGATTTGGGTCATTTTGATTTCAAACTCTTTTGGTAAGTTTTCCTTTCTTTTGCTTTAGTTCTAATTAAGTTGTCAGCATATTTTGTTGTGTTTGTTTGTCATTTTGTTATTTTTCATTCGGATTTCTTCCATCTCTGTTAAAGGCCTTTTTATTTGGTCAATTGTCTTCTGTTTGTGTTCTGAATATACCCTGTGATATACGTGTTCATCAATTAGATTAGTCGTCAAACGAGTTTAATTCATATAAGTTCCCAGTGTTTGAACAAATTTGTCTGAAGTCATTCGGGACTCTATACGTGTTGTTTATATGAACGATTGATTGTTATGTGTTACGATTAATATAGTCGAGTCGATATATGTCGTCAATTAGTTTCAATCGTTAATGGTAACAACTTGATTCGTATTGCTTATTTCTGCTGTGATCGTATTTGAGTCCCATTAGGAACTGAATTGTATTGCCTATTGATTTTGTTCAAATCGAATTAAAGAACATCTAGGGGAAGGGTTATAATGGCAGATTCAGACTTTGATTTTAAAACACGATGCCATTTGGTTTAGACCGTGGGCAGCATGTGTATGGTTAGCTTTAAGGAATTAAAATAATTGGACAGCATGTGCTGTCAGATTATATTCCTACTGCCCATACTTTGGTTAAATAAACAAGTGATCAATACATTTTAACAACAAAAGAGAGAGGGGCTGTCAGGGATTTGATGGGAGTTTTGTTTATTTAAAAGAAGTGAGTGGAAAAACAACGAGGGGGGGACAATTTTGAGTTGTAAAACAGACTGTAAAGTGTTAAGGTTAGGCTATAAAAGAGGCAGACCTTCCATTAGAAAGGGGGTTCATTTTTTGAGTCTTGAGAGATTCTGTGAGTAAGAAAACTGAAAAGGAAAAACAGAAATAAATTTCAGAACATTGTGAATGAGTATTGTCTAGAAGAAACTGTGTAAGAATCCAGTTGGATCAGGTTGTCTTTGTGGTTTTGCTTTTCTGTCGTTTGCCAAGCTTTCTTGTGGTCATTGGATTTCTGTTGCTGTTACATTCAACATTCTGGGCTGTTATTTCCTACTCTGTTTTTCTGGGATTGTTTATTTGTTGCTCGACTCCTTGCTGAGCTTCATCATTGTTGGCTGGTTGTTGTTGTTGTGTTGTTGCTGCGAATCTGCTGTTGCTGTTGTTTGTTGTGTACTACTCAGCTGATCCTTTTCCTTCTTCTTTTGTTCCTCTATACCAGGTACACAACTAATACTGTCCATGTAATTTGAAAGTCGAGCATGAATACAAAAGGGAAGATCTGAAGATATCTATGTCCACATGTAGTTGCTATATAGATGATTATGTAGTGTGTAATGGTTTACAATCTTGTTTGGGTATTGGAGTTGGTCCTGTCATAGAGTGAATACAAAAATGTAGTATGGTTTAATATCATATGTTGGTTAGGTTAACAGACAAAAGGATTGGCAGTATACTAGGCTATGTCTTGGAGATTAGTTGTGTTTTGTAATTAGCATTCTCTTTTAATGCATGTCAAAGAATAAAACTATCCGCCTTAGTTAATTTTCATTCTCTTTTGATAAACTGCCTCGTTATAATTATCAAGCCACAACCTTATAACAATTGGCACAAGTCCGCGCCCCTCAACCTTATGAAGGTCGAGCCCAGGTCAAAACAGACCAAACAGACCCGCCTCGGATAAACAGTGACCCAGGTCTGGCCCATTCCGCATGAGCTGGATTTGGGCCCATAATGTTCGATCAGCTGTCCGTATGCATGGTCATGTTTCCTTATTCTGTAAAAGCATTTCGGATCCTGCTGTAAATAATCTGCAAGCATGTAAATAATTAAGAGATTTTCTTTTTTTAGAGACGAACTTAATAGGAAATATAGTCATTATAGGTTTATCCTTTAAAATAAAAATGAGACGAGCCTCGACAAACAAAAATGTAGAAGCTGCGGAGCCCTCTAAATGTATATATTAAATACTTAGATTCCGGGACGGGCCGTTTAGCAAATTTCACGGCCCTTCCCAAAATAATAACATGATAGTCTCTTTAGGTGCGTGTTTAATAATCTACTTTCTTAAAACTTGGGGTGTGCATTTCATGCGACCCAGATCCAAATCCCAAACATCAAATAAAATATGTTCCAGATTGTGGGTGCATTTCATGTGACACAGTCCAAAGACATGTTTTAAGCGATGTTCACATCCTTTTGAAATAATAACAATAAAGCGGTAAAAAGTTAAAATTGGCACATTGGTTCATAATGGTATTTAAAATCAGATAAATAAGCCGAATATGACAGTTGAGCGACCGTGCTAGAACCGCGGAACTCGGGAATGCCTAACACCTTCTCCCGGGTTAACAGAATTCCTTATCCGGATTTCTGGTGCGCAGACTGTAATACGGAGTCATTCTTTTCCTCGATTCGGGATTAAAATTGGTGACTTGGGACACCCTAAATCTCCCAAGTGGCGACTCTGAAATTAATAAACCAATCCCATTTCGATTGTCCTTTAATTGGAAAAAACTCCCTTGCACCTCTCTGGTGCGGAAAAAGGAGGTGTGACAGCTCTGGCGACTCTGCTGGGGAATTTTTTACCCAGAACCACTGGTTCAGGGTTAGAAGTTCGAGCTTAGATAAATTGTTATATTTGGTTATATCTGATGTTCACATGTTTGAGCCTAATGTGCTAAATGTTGCTTTTACCGCTTTGATATTATCTGAATTGTATATAAACTGTGCCGAAACCCATCTCTTCTTTCCTCCGGGGAAAGGCTCGCTGGTCGAGACTCCCTATTCTGTTAGTGTCAATACCCGAAATAAGAAAGAGGACGGATAAGTTACGAAGCCGGACGGCCTTTTGGTTCCCGGTAAGTTGCCCCTCCTCGGCTCGAGTTGTCCGCTCGGGTACACTGTCTAGAACACTGACCCAGGTTTTGAACATAGAATAACGTGACTTCATGCCGGATCCCTAGTAGGAACGCTTATTTGCATCATGTTGCATATGACTTAGGGGACTCAACACAGGGGTTTGGTCCGTCTAGGACTAGCAACCTGATATGAAAGGACCATCCTAATGCATCCCATTTGTTTTCCGTGCATTTATTTGTCTCGAGCCCGCATGCTGACCAGTGTTTGAATAATGTGAAATTGAAAAAAAAAAGAAAAAAAAGGAAGGAATAGCGGTTAAGGAGTTAATTGTTTATTTTTGAAAAAAAGGCCAATGCCAAAATACCGTCAAAACTCTGCCGAAATTTTGAGAAAATGTCTTATTAGTTTTGTTTTATTAAATGCAAAGGAAAAATAGAAAAGAAGAGAAAAAAAGGGGTCGTCGTTCTGCTTTTATATACTTTTTATAAAATATATATATATATATATATATATATATATATATATATATATATATATATATATATATATATATATATATATATATAGTTTGTCCTGTCACAAAAATGAAGATGGAAAAGAGTCTTATTTTTGATATATATATATCTCTACATATATATATATATAAATATAAATATATGTCTTTATTTGTGGCAAAAAATACTTGTTTTGCCAAAAGTCATGAAAGTTTTTAGACCCTTAATTTTCAAAAAAAAAAGTAATAAATGTGCAGGATGAGCACAGTAATAAATGTGCAGGGTTTTTCATAAAGTTTTATAAAAAGTATACGTCTAAATAAAGTTTTATTTTTTATTCACTTGGCATAATCACCCTAATAAATGTGCAGGATGAGCACGGTACAAAACGAACCTTTTTCAGTAATGACCAAGATCCCGTTTGAGTTGCGGTTATGGTGGAACGACTTAGGCAAAGAAGGGCAAGACAAAGTAAGGAAATATCTGAAAGGTCTCCCGGACCTACTAAACGTTCAGCCTCGGGGTGATATCATCAGATCATTGGTCACTTGTTGGGATTCCGCACACAACGTGTTCCATTTTTCGGACTTCGAGCTCACCCCGACGTTGGAAGAAATAGCAGGGTACATCGGGATTGATGAAGCCCCTTTTAGGTTCAAATACTTGATTGCACCTAGAGCTGTCATGGTACACAGGTTTCTGGATTTCCTAAAAATACCTCGGACATTCCACCATCCAGATCTTGCCAAAGGATTCTGCAGTCTCCACCTCATATATGCTAGATACGGCCACGTGGGCGGGTTCAATAAGCCGGATTTCAAACTATGCAGTAGAGGCAACCGACAAAAGTGGGACGAACACAGGCTAGTGGCTTTTATGACAGCCTTTCTGGGTCTTATAGTGTTCCCTAGGAAAGATGGAAACATTGATCTAAAGATAACCGGGGTCGTCAATACTTTGCTTACCCAAGATAAAAGTACTCTGGCGCCTATGATTATGGCTGACATTTTCCGGGCTCTCACTGCTTGTCGAGCCAGGAGCGATTTTTTCGAAGGATGTAACCTACTGTTGCAAATGTGGATGACCGATCATTTATGCCATCGCTCCTCACTTTTGGGTTATGGTTCGCCAGAGAAAACTTGTATTGGAGAATTCTACACGAGAATCAAAGGGCTCAATTTACCTGAGGGAGTCACATCATGGACCGCATTTCTCCAAACTCTCACT
Organism: Nicotiana tabacum; assembly: GCF_000715075.1. NCBI lineage: Eukaryota > Viridiplantae > Streptophyta > Magnoliopsida > Solanales > Solanaceae > Nicotiana > Nicotiana tabacum. Next base: position 185,985,430 of record NC_134085.1, read on the forward strand.
GCCAGCCAAATCCAATGGACACTCGGATGGTCACCTATCGAGGAAATCATATACATGTCGGCAACCCGGCCTCACTTTCTGTTGATGGGACTGAAAAGTATCCAACCCTATGCACCGTATCGGGTTTTGAGGCAACTTGGGAGGTACCAAGTGGTACCGAAAGATGAAGATTTGAGTACCCAAGTGATTGAAATCAGTCCGAACGGTCATTTCCCTGAAGAAGAAGTTCGCCAAATCTGGAGTGAATGCCAACATCTGACAGCAAACACTTGTGTGATTGATACGACAAAAGGGGAAGTCGCCCCAGAATATCACGCTTGGTTTAGAGGTAGCCTGTCCTACGAAAGACCGGCTAAGAGGCCGCATCTCAAAGATTTCGTAGAATCATCCCAAGGGCAATGGAACTGGTTAGCAAAAGAGAAGGGTTATCGGGCAAAGATTGGCGATTTGAAGCTACAAATGGACAGTCTGAAATTCGATAACAGCGTACAAATCGCGGCGGATCGAAGCGAAAAGAATAGATTGATCCAAGAGAATGAAGAGCTTAAGGCCCAAGTCCAAAAATTGAGATTGTCTCTCGATGAGCAGCCCAGAAGTCGATCAGACCAGCGGTTGATAAAGGGTTTCAAAAGAGAGATCACGGAATGGCGAGACAGGTTAGAAGAATCCGAAAAGGTCATGACAGAGTTCAAGGCATGGTGGGGAACAAGAGTAGATAAACATCGCCGATGTTTGAACCAATTGAAACGTGACCACGAGAAGACTGTGGCCAAAATAAAGAGGGAGATGGCTACACTTGAGTTTAAAACAGTCAAGCAGGCCGGGGATTTCCAATCGGAGAGTAGATACTGTTACGACTTGTTGGCCCAAATGAAGGAAGAAGTGCGGCAGCTGAGGGATCAACATATACAGGACTCACAGGTATTCAAGACGTGCAGTGATCAGATAAGACACCTACTCATAGAGAAGAAAAAAACCAGAGACAAGATCAGGGCCATTGCCCATGCCATCATCAGAAGGTGTCGGCGGTGTGAAAACATGACCTGCGTTACCGTTCTCCCAGCAGTGATGGGTTATGTCAAACAGACCATGCACGAGTTGGAGCAGCTCGAAAGGGATCTCGCACCTAGAACCGCGAAAAGGCCGAACGATGCCTCGCGGGTCCCTAAGTTGGAAAATTAACCTCTGGTCGAGTCTTGTTTTAGTTGAGCTTTGATGTTTTCCCATATGTTGTTTTCCATTTTTCCTTCAATCAAATAGGGTCAAAGAACCGTGGAGTCTGTACTGTTGCTATTTTGTTTGAAGCAATGTGTAATAGCAAATTTTGATAATGAAATTAAGTGACTCCGGAAGAATTTCTATGTGTCTTTACTTTGAGGCAGAACTACGCCTGGTCTGATTCACGCGGGGACGTGATACGTAGGCAATCCCCATAAGATTCGACCGCTTTTAATAAATAAAGAAAAGAAAATGTAAATAAAATAAAACGCAGAGTTTCGCAAAATACTTTAAAAGAGACGAATGAACAAGCCGGGATGACGCATGTGGTTTGAAGCAAAGCATGTAGAAACGGTTAACTGCCTAGGTGCATTGCATCCTCTATGTGTTATGATCAAATCTGTTAAGCTCTAACACTAACAAAGTTTATGGTTGTCTGATACCAGACAGTTAGTTGTTAAAGAATTCTGGCAACACATTCATACCAAACCAGATCCAAAGGACCGATAGCATCAAGCATGACTACTTCGGAGAATAGCAATGAAGAAGAAAGGCCGATGAGCTAGTTGTTAAAAGAAGCGATGGAAAAGATTGAAAGGATGAGACTAGAAATGAATGCAATGCAACTAGCCCTAGCCAAAACACAAAAGAGTCCTGAAACACTGGGACACATGCCGGAGTACCCTCACTCTGGCCCTTCCACAAGCCGCCCAAATCCCCTCTATCATCAAGAAAGAAGCCCTCATGATTCCCAAGCTCCACCACCCCATCAACCTCTCCCAACACCCAATATTCCCATTTTTGTGGGACCTGCATCAGCCCCTTTGCAGCGAACGACCAGTGAGCCATTGTTTCAGGCTCACGATACACAATACTATCCCCCTGAGCCTACATTCCATGCACCCGAACCACAGGCTTACAATCCCTATTTGGAAGTACCGGCAGAGGTTGAGAAGCCGGTTAAGGCCCCTGAATAGGATGAAGTGTTGAGAAAGTTCAAAAGCCTGGAGCAATCCTTCAGGAACTTACACGGGCTGGGCAATCAAGTCAGCGTGGCATACAAAGATCTGTGCCCTTTCCCAGATGTCCAACTCCCGGCTGGGTTCAAGATGCCCAAGTTTGATTTATATGAAGGGCACGGTGATCCCATGGCACATTTGCGGGGATTCTGTAGCAAAATGAGAGGGGCAGGAGGCAAGGATGAGCTTTTGATAGCTTATTTCGGCCAAAGTCTGAGCGGATCTGCACTGGAATGGTATACCAGGCAGGATTTCAGCAGGTGGTACACATGGGATGACCTGGCGCAGGCTTTTGTAGGTCATTTCCAATACAATCTGGATATAGTCCCTGACCGTCTCACGTTATTGAGAACTGGGAAGAAACCCGGGGAAAGTTTTCGCGAGTTCGGGTTCCGCTGGAGAGAACAAGCAGCTAGAGTCGATCCTCCCATGAGAGAGGGAGAGATGGTGGACTATTTCTTGCAGACATTGGATCCAACCTACTTTGGTCACTTGGTGACAACGGTTGGAAAATCTTTCAACGAGGTGGTCAAGATAGGGGTCATGATAGAAGAAGGTTTGAGGTCGGACAAGATCTTGAACTATTCGGCGCTTAAGGCCACAACCCAGGCTATTCAAAGCGGCACGGGAGGTGCGCTGAGTAGAAAGAAAGAAGAGGTTGCCACAATCGAGGCAGGCAGTTGGTCCAGGGCTGGCAGGCCGCACTACAACCAACCCAGGCCTCACAGGTCAAACTACCCATACAACCCACCACAAAATTTCTATCCACCTCGAGAACCACATTGTTCCGTACACCAAGCCCAGGTATACACTCAGCTTCCGGTTCGCCCGCAATGGCGCGCACCGGCTCCCCAGAACATATATGCACCGCCACAAAACACCTACCCTCCACCAAGGGCATATAGAAACCTTTCAGGGGCAGGTTTCCGGGGAAATCCAGATGCTAGGAATGACAGGTTGCGGAAGCAAAGAACCTTCACCGAACTGGGAGAAACCTACACCGCTGTGTTCCACAAGCTGCGGCAATTGGGTTTGGTTAGTCCTGTCCATACTCGGGAACCAAATCCCCCGCCTCAGAATTTGGATCGTTCAATCAGTTGTGAATACTGTTCAGGGATGCTCGGGCACGATACCGAGAAGTGCTGGAAGTTAAGGCATGCCATACAGGATCTTATTGACACCAATAAGATCGAGGTCCAGACACCGGAGGCTCCTAACATCAACCAAAACCCACTGCCAGCGCACCACGAAACTCACATGATTGAGTTGGTGTGTGAGGGAGGAGAATTAAGAAAACCCTCACAAACAGTGATGATGATCCAAGCCGCCCCGAAAGAAGTCTTAACCAGTGGAGGAACGAGTGTACAGTCGCAGGGAGAAGGCGTCAAGCCGGTAGTGATATTGGGGAAGAGCCCGTCCGTCATAGCAAGCAAACCCGAGCCAAGCAAGTTGGTAATACCAGGGATCCTGCCCACACCGGCAGTCATATTGAAAGGGGTATGTAGAGAACGGGTGACCATAAAGCCTGTGGTCCAACTACCGATGATTGACAGCAAGGCTGTGCCTTGGAAATATGAAAAGGCAGTGGTGACGTATCAAAGAAAACAGTTGGAAGAAGTCAGTTGTGAAGCGCAAGGGCTGACTCGATCAGGTCGATGTTTTGCTCCGGTGGAGCTAAGAAAAACCAACCCAGTGGCAACCAAGAAGCCAGTGTCTGAAGAAGAGGCTGAAGAATTCCTGAGGAAGATGAAGGTACAAGATTATTCTGTGGTTGAGCAGCTGAGAAAAACACCGGCCCAGATCTCACTATTGTCATTACTCCTCCATTCTGAGAAACATCGTCGGGCCCTGTTGAAGATATTGAACGAGGCTCACTTACCCAGTGAGATTTCTGTAAACCACCTGGAAACCATTGCCAGCAAGATTTTCGAGGTGAACAGAGTGACATTCTCAGATGATGACCTGCCGGTGGAAGGAACAGAGCACAATAAAGCTCTATACCTAGCTGTCAAATGTGAAGACTCGGTGGTAACCCGAGTATTGGTGGATAACGGCTCAAGCACCAATATTTGTCCATTATCCACCTTGGACCAGTTAAAGATTGACCGTGGAAGAATCCGGGAGAATAGCATCTGTGTCCGGGGGTTTGACGGAAACGGAACAGCCACTGTGGGGGATGTTGTACTTGAACTGACCATTGGTCCGGTCCTGTTTACCATGGAATTCTAGGTATTGGACGCCACGGTATCTTACAACTTGCTGTTAGGACGACCCTGGATTCATGCAGCTAAAGCGGTGCCTTCCACCCTACATCAGACAGTGAAGTTCGAGTGGGAAAGACAAGAGGTCGTGTTGCACGGCGAGGATACAACATGCACCATGAGCGGAACCATTGTGCCTTTCATAGAGACCACTAATGACAAGGGTCCTTGGGTATATCAGATTCTCGATACAGGGTCGGCCAATAAAATTTCTGAGGGAGAAATCATCCCGCACCCTAGGGTAGCTGCCGCAACAGTCATGATGGTATCAGAAATGCTGGGTAATGGATTTGTGCCGGGAAAAGGCCTGGGAGTTGAGCTTCAAGGGATAGTCCAACCTGTTTCCCTTCCTAAAAATCTGGAAACCTTCGGGTTGGGGTTCAAACCAACCGCAGCAGACAGGAAGCAAGCGCGAAAAATGAAGAAGAGGGTCTGGTTTCTGCCTAAACCAGTGCCACGCCTCTCAAGGTCTTTTGTTAAAGCAAGTGCCAAGGGGTCAGCGATCCCGAAGATTCGAGGACCTTTGATCGGCATAAATGAAGACCTGAATCAGAGTTTTGAGAGACTATTCGCGGATGTCAGTATGGTGGAAGCTGGAGAAGGTTCCAGCAGAGCAGAGATACAATTTGTGGGGCCTGAGGCCAAGACCAACAATTGGACGGTTACTCCTCTTCCTGTCCGAGGGGAGTCTTGGTAGTAGGCTTTGATTAATGTTTTGTTTGTTTATTTGTTTGATCGGATTATTCAAGGGTGTAATCCAAATTTTACTTTCGTTTTGTAAAAGTGTGAACCCTTTTATCCCGCAAATTTAATAAAGTTCTCTTCTTTTGTCTCATTTTAATTTTTGTCTTGTTCTTTTTCTTTCTGAACAGTTCTCTTTTTACTGGTTCTAATGACATGGCATGCACAGCGGATCTTCGACCTAGTCTAATAAATCAATCTGAAACCGACCCAATGATGCAAAAGGTCATTTGTGACGATGAATCTGAATGTGACGAAGGTGAAGCCTTCGAAGAAATAAACAGAGAACTATGCCAATTTGAAGAGAAACCAAGCCTAACTTAAATGACACCGAGGCTGTGAATTTAGGAGACGCTGATAACGTCCAAGAGACCAAAATTAGCATCCACATTGAGCCAAATGTCAGAACAGAATTGATCAAAACTCTCAGGGAATTCAAAGATGTTTTTGCCTGGTCATATGATGATATGCCTGGATTAAGCACCAATTTAGTGGTTCACAAATTACCCACTGACCCGGCATACCCTCCGGTCAAGCAAAAACTAAGGAAATTTAAAACAAAAATGAGCGTGAAGATCAAAGAAGAAGTGATTAAGCAATTGCAATCGAAGGTCATTCGGGTCACTCGGTATCCCGAGTGGTTGGCCAATGTGGTACCAGTCCCAAAGAAGGATGGAAAAATCAGGGTGTGCATTGACTACTGCAACCTCAACAAAGCAAGTCCCAAAGACAATTTTCCGCTACCCAACATTCATATCTTGATAGACAATTGCGCAGGGCGCGAGATCGGATCCTTTGTGGATTGTTATGCAGGTTATCATCAGATCCTAATGGATGAGGAGGATGCTGAGAAGACAACGTTTATTACGCCATGGGGAACCTACTGCTATCGGGGAATGCCGTTCGGGTTAAAGAACGCTGGGGCAACATACATGCGAGCAATGACTGCGGTGTTTCATGACATGATACACAAGAAAATTGAGGTGTACGTCGATGATGTGATCATCAAATCTTGGCGTCAGGAGGACCATGTAGCAGACCTAAGGAGATTTTTCCAAAGACTCCGGAGGTACGATATCAAGCTTAACCCGGCCAAATGCGCATTCGGGGTTCCATCAGGAAAGTTGCTAGGATTCATCGTCAGTCGACGGGGGATTGAGTTAGACCCATCCAAAATTGAATCCATCCGAGATTTGCCACCGCCAAGGAACAAAACAGAGGTAATGAGTTTGCTGGGTAGACTCAATTATATCAGCAGGTTCATCGCTCAACTCACAGCAACTTGTGAGCCCATATTTCGGCTGCTGAGAAAGGATGCTGCGGTAGGTTGGACAGCAGAGTGTCAGGAAGCCTTCGACCAAATCAAAGGGTATCTGTCTAATCCACCCGTATTGGTCCCACCTAAGCCCGGGAAACCCCTAATCCTTTACCTGACAGTCTTGGAAAATTCATTTGGTTGTGTACTGGGGCAACATGACGACACAGGAAGGAAGGAACAGGCCATCTACTATCTTAGCAAAAAATTCACAGTGCATGAGGTCAAGTACACTCAACTCGAGAAAACATGCTGCGCCCTAACTTGGGTAGCTCAGAAGTTGAAACACTACATGTCTTCATATACTACTTATCTCATATCCCGTTTGGACCCATTGAAATATATATTTCAAAAACCTATGCCCACGGGAAGGTTGGCAAAGTGGCAAATTCTGCTCACGGAGTTTGATATCATCTACGTAACGAGGACGGCCATGAAAGCCCAGGCACTGGCAGACCATTTGGCAGAGAATCCCGTTGATGAAAAATACGAGCCCTTAAGAACGTATTTTCCTGACGAAGAGGTGATGCATACGAATGAGTTGGAATTACCCGAGGAACCGGGTTGGAAGCTTTTCTTCGATGGAGCTGCAAACGCAAAAGGGGTTGGAATAGGAGCAGTACTCATTTCTGAAACAGGACGGCATTATCCTGTTACGGCTCAACTACGATTCTATTGCACCAACAATATGGCCGAATATGAGGCTTGCATTCTGGGTCTGCGCTTGGCTGCCGACATGGATGTCCAAGACGTCTTGGTCTTGGGAGACTCGGACCTCTTGGTACATCAAATTCAGGGTGAATGGGAAACACGAGATCTAAAGCTCATACCATACCGACAATGCTTGCATGATCTGAGCAAGCAATTTCGATCGGTAAAGTTCAAACACATCCCGAGAGTTCACAATGAGGTTGCGGATGCCTTGGCCACCTTGGCATCAATGCTGCACCACCCTGACAAAATGTATGTTGATCCTCTACACATCCAGGTCCGTGATCAGCATGCCTACTGCAATGCCATAGAAGAAGAAGCAGATGGCGAACCCTGGTTTCATGATATCAAGGAATACCTCAGGATGGGGATATATCCAGAACATGCCTCTGGAGACCAAAAAAGAGCCCTCCGGCGGTTGTCGAATGGTTTCTTCCTCAGTGGGGGAATATTGTACAAAAGAACCCCGGATCTGGGATTGTTGAGATGCATAGATGCCAGGCAGGCAACAACGGTTATGGCAGAAGTACATGCTGGAGTTTGTGGGCCACACATGAGTGGATATGTATTGGCAAGAAAAATCCTTCGAACAGGGTGTTATTGGCTCACCATGGAACACGACTGTATCACTTTCGTGAGGAAATGCCATCAGTGCCAGATACATGGAGACTTGATTCATTCTCCGCCAACAGAGTTACATACGATGTCAGCACCCTGGCCGTTTGTAGCATGGGGCATGGATGTCATTGGGCCCATCGAGCCAGCAGCGTCCAACGGTCATAGGTTCATTCTAGTGACCATTGATTACTTCACCAAATGGGTTGAGGCTAAAACCTTCAAATCAGTAACCAAGAAGGCAGTGGTGGACTTTGTTCACTCCCATATCATCTGCAGATTTGGGATCCCAAAAGTGATCATCACGGATAACGGTGTGAATCTTAATAGCAGCTTGATGAGAGAGGTATGCCAACAATTCAAGATTACACACCGCAATTTCACCCCATATCGTCCTAAGGCAAATGGAGCAGTCGAAGCAGCCAATAAGAATATCAAGAAGATACTGCGAAAAATGGTGTAAGGGTCCAGACAATGGCACGAGAAATTACCCTTTGCCTTGTTGGGTTACCGCACTACCGTCCGGACTTCCATAGGCACGACTCCTTATTTGTTGGTGTATGGAACTGAGGCCGTGATACCAGCGGAGGTCGAAATTCCGTCCCTCCGAATTGTCGCTGAAGCCGGGATTGATGATGATGAATGGGTCAAGGCTCGATTGGAACAGTTGAGCCTGATAGATGAGAAAAGATTGGCAGCAGTGTGCCATGGTCAGCTGTACCAGAAGAGAATGGCAAGAGCGTATAATAAAAAGGTGCGCCCCAGGAAGTTTGAAGTAGGGCAGCTGGTATTGAAGAAGATCCTCCCACATCAGGTCGAGGCAAAAGGCAAATTCGCCCCAAATTGGCAAGGGCCTTATATCGTGACCAGAGTATTGGCCAATGGTGCTTTGTGTTTGACAGATGTCGAAGGTAGATGTGTCGACATGGCTATCAATTCAGATGCAGTCAAGAGATATTATGCGTAATTTCTTTAATTATGGCAATTTTTGGTTTATTTGTTTGTATTTGGCATTTGTTGAATAATGAGATGACGGAGGCAATTCTTTCTTATACCCAAACACTGTTTAACCCTTGCTTCCCCCTTTTGAGCCTTAAGTTATTCTTTCATATCCCTCTTTTGGAATCACTAATGGGAAAGATATGAAAAAGAAAAGAGAAGAAAAGAAAGGAAAAGAAAAGGGAAAAGAAAATAAAAGAAAATGAAAAGAAAGAAAAGAAAAATCAAGGAATATAAAACCGTGGGAACTACGTTTGACCTGATTCCTCAAAGAGGATACGTAGGTGCCTCACGGCTCGGTCATAGTATGCATCATAGCAAATATAGGATGTATAATGTACATAGTGTGCACAATATATCACCATGTGCGTAACGCACGTAACTCAACATAAGCGTAAAAAATAAATTCCCCAAGCAAGAAAACTGGGGCAGAGGTTATGTTTTAAGTTCCAACAAAGGTTTGATTCCAAAAGTTGTAGCACATCACCCTTCAAGTTGTTTTCATTTTTATAGCCTTTCTTCAATCCCACACCAAAACCAACATCAACATCCAAAAGACCTCCCGATCAATGTTCGAGAGATGCCAAATCCGGCAAATAAGGCCGAGAATAATACACTGATCTCCAGCAAAGAAGAGGATCGTAAGACTGGGAATGAGTTGATAGTCAAAAGAATCCCCGGAAGAGTGGGTCGTATCTACAACACCCTGGATCCTCGAAAGAAATAAAATGAGAGAGTCTTATCGGTGAAAACCTTCACAGGCACCGAGAGGCGATGTAAGATGAGGGATATGAAATGAGAGAGTCTTATTGGTGAAAACCTTCACAGGCACCATAAGGCGCCGGGAGATGAGAGAAACGAGAGAGTCTCATTAGTGAAAACCCCTCGAAGGGCACTATGAGGCGACAAGACAGATCAGCAAAAGCTACAACATCCGAAACGGACACTCCTTTATCATCCCCAGCAAGTCAGACCATCGGGCAAATCGATTGATACAAATAGACTGGGTCGGGAATCTATGGTGCACGTCATGATCACGGGGACCAGTCGTATCCTCCAGATAAGTTCTTTTGAGTTTCTTCTCCCACCAAAATATTCGTTCAGAAAGATCTTCTCCTTTTTCACATCTTTATTTATTTTCCTAAAATGTGTCTTGAAAGGATTTTTCAAAGCTTACTACCAGAAACCGAAGGGGAATTCATCCCAATGCAGGATAATACAAACAGTCTTGAAGGCCGGTCCCGGGCAATGCAGGGATTGTGCCCGAAAATGTTGGAAGAAGTAAGCTCCAAAAGGGAGTGGTTTCGGGAGTTAGAAGCAGACTCCCACATCACGCGTTTAAAGAGAAAGCAAAAAAGGGGATAAATTGAAAGCCAATCCCCAGCAAGCTAGAGACCCCCCCCCCAGCAGGCAACTCTGCCCGTTAATCGATTATGGGGACATAGAGCAAGAAAAGGGGAAGAGAGAAAAATCGCTCGCCGGAAAGGCACCCTCTACCACCACGATTAAAACTGACTAAATCCTTTTGTCTATTGCAGGAGAACAAAGAATTGACAATGGCAGCAAGATGCAACGCCAGGGAAGTCACCAAAAACCGGGGCAGAAAATTTTCTGCCAATTGTCGAAAATTTTCTCGGAAGAACGGGGAAGCAATTTCAATACTTTTAAGTTCTAGGTCGCCCACCAGTATAATGCGGGAATACTTTTAAGTTCTAGGTCGCCCACCAGTATAATGCGGGAATACTTTTAAGTTCTAGGTCGCCCACCAGTATAATGCGGGAATACTTTTAAGTTCTAGGTCGCCCACCAGTATAATGCGGGAATACTTTTAAGTTCTAGGTCGCCCACCAGTATAATGCGGGAATACTTTTAAGTTCTAGGTCGCCCACCAGTATAATGCGGGAATACTTTTAAGCTCTAGGTCGCCCACCAGTATAATGCGGGAATACTTTTAAGTTCTAGGTCGCCCACCAGTATAATGCGGGAATACTTTTAAGCTCTAGGTCGCCCACCAGTATAATGCGGGAATACTTTTAAGTTCTAGGTCGCCCACCAGTATAATGCGGGAATACTTTTAAGTTCTAGGTCGCCCACCAGTATAATGCGGGAATACTTTTAAGTTCTAGGTCGCCCACCAGTATAATGCGGGAATACTTTTAAGCTCTAGGTCGCCCACCAGTATAATGCGGGAATACTTTTAAGCTCTAGGTCGCCCACCAGTATAATGCGGGAATACATTTAAGTTCTAGGTCGCCCACCAGTATAATGCGGGAATACATTTAAGTTCTAGGTCGCCCACCAGTATAATGCGGGAATACTTCTAGCTCTAGATTTTGGAATCAGTCACCCCACCTAAAGACGGAAGGGTACAACAGAGATCCCCAAGCAGGAAAAACAATAAAATCCCCAGCGCAAAGAAGCAGAAGTCTGCCAAAGCAAGCGCACATTCAAAAGGAAGGAAGAACGCGTCTCAGAAGAAGCAGTTCGGAAACATTATGGCATGCCCAACATAACAATTCTGATGAAAAACCATACCGCTGAAGAAACCATTGAAAGATTTAAGGAAGAAAGCCATGTTCCCAGCAAATCAAGCAAAGTGATGAGAACTGACATTCAGAAAAGGTGAAAGACCAGCATCATCTCCAAGTTCACAAAATAAAGGCGTCAGAGGAAAGCGTCAGCCGACAAGAAAGCAAGACAACAAGAACAAGTGGGAGATAGATGAGATCTCATACTCTAGCTTAACTTCTTGTTTTTCCTTTTAGAGCAATGTAACAGGGAGATTGGTTGAGCAGTAGCATCCTACAGTAGCATACAACAGCGCACAACAACAGCAAACACTACAGTCACACGGTAGTCCCAGCTACCAAAAATTTCCCGAACTACATTGACCTGATTCCTGTTCAGCCCAGGATATGTAGGAAACCTCTGAAGCAAAGGTTCGGTCAAATCCTTTTCAAAAAATGCTTCACACGGAGTATTCGGACAGGCAAAAATCGCTCGCTTTATCTTTGCGCGAAAACCCTTAGTGTCTTCGTGCAAAGAGGGGCAGCTGTAAGCACGTGATTTTTGCTTCACGAGCAATCACTCCAAAAGGAAAACAAAAAATAAAAATAGTGACGGATGATTTCGCTGTACAATTTTTTTTTTTTCCGTGACATGTGTTATTAGTCGTTTGTAGGTCTGTCCATTTTGCATTTTAATCATTATCAAACAAAATACAAAAAATATATGTCATTAAAAAGAAAATTCAAAAATATAAATATATGTGCGTCGTTCGTTTTAGGTTGTAATTTAACTTACTTAAACATTTTTATTTGGTATGATAATTATGTTGAAGTGCTATATTGTTATTTGTTTTAATTTCATTTGTTTTATTAGTTATTTTTATTTTTCTTTAAATTGGAAAACAAAAGAAAGCTGAAATCAATTTGGGCCCAAAAAATAAGACAAAAACAGGCCCAAACCAACGATCTGACCCGGTCCAAACCAGGCCTGCCCTGACCACCTCCCGAAACGACGCCGCATCATGCGTCTGATCTGGGCCGTTCAAACTCTCGATCCAACGGCTCAGGACCTCTATCAGTAACCCGTTTCAAAACCCGACCCAGGAACTAATCCGATCCAACCCCTCACTTAAACCAAACGACCCCGTTTAACTACCAAACGACCCCGTCTCATTTCTCAGCATCAGATCCAAGCCGTTGAGATCATCTGATCTAACGGCTCAGATCCAATCAGCCTCCCCATATATAAACTCAACCCTTCACCCCACGCCCCCTATCCGAACCCCACCCCTCACTCGTCTCCTTCCCCGAGCTGAAACCCCAAACCCTAGCAAGCCGCCCTAGCTTCCCCTCCACCAAAACCCGGCGGCACGAACGCCGGTGACCACCCCCTTCACACCCCTAAAGCATCCAACCACCCTGAACACGAATCACCTCCTATCGTCTCGAATCTGGATTTAAAGATTCGAGACAAAACTCGATCTATGCCAAACCACCCCATCTTCATACCAGACACTCCCCTGACCATCCTCGTGACCAAACCAAGCTTGGTTTGGTCCGAATCTACCCACAACTCCTAAAAATCCAGATCTGAAAATCCAGAACTTGAAACACATGCACTTGGGGAATCCGGCCGGTCTTGACAAGGGTTTGAGGTCTAATAGACCTTAATCAAGGTGTTCTCACGTGAGAATACCCTGATTAAAGTTTGTTCGGACTCAAGAGTTCGAAGTTGAGTCAGATTTGGGTCATTTTGATTTCAAACTCTTTTGGTAAGTTTTCCTTTCTTTTGCTTTAGTTCTAATTAAGTTGTCAGCATATTTCGTTGTGTTTGTTTGTCATTTTGTTATATTTCATTCGGATTTCTTCCATCTCTGTTAAAGGCCTTTTTATTTGGTCAATTGTCTTCTGTTTGTGTTCTGAATATACCCTGTGATATACGTGTTCATCAATTAGATTAGTCGTCAAACGAGTTTAATTCATATAAGTTCCCAGTGTTTGAACAAATTTGTCTGAAGTCATTCGGAACTCTATACGTGTTGTTTATATGAACGATTGATTGTTATGTGTTACGATTAATATAGTCGAGTCGATATATGTCGTCAATTAGTTTCAATCGTTAATGGTAACAACTTGATTCGTATTGCTTATTTCTGCTGTGATCGTATTTGAGTCCCATTAGGAACTGAATTGTATTGCCTATTGATTTTGTTCAAATCGAATTAAAGAACATCTAGGGGAAGGGTTATAATGGCAGATTCAGACTTTGATTTTAAAACACGATGCCATTTGGTTTAGACCGTGGGCAGCATGTGTATGGTTAGCTTTAAGGAATTAAAATAATTGGACAGCATGTGCTGTCAGATTATATTCCTACTGCCCATACTTTGGTTAAATAAACAAGTGATCAATACATTTTAACAACAAAAGAGAGAGGGGCTATCAGGGATTTGATGGGAGTTTTGTTTATTTAAAAGAAGTGAGTGGAAAAACAACGAGGGGGGGACAATTTTGAGTTGTAAAACAGACTGTAAAGTGTTAAGGTTAGGCTATAAAAGAGGCAGACCTTCCATTAGAAAGGGGGTTCATTTTTGGAGTCTTGAGAGATTCTGTGAGTAAGAAAACTGAAAAGGAAAAACAGAAATAAATTTCAGAACATTGTGAATGAGTATTGTCTAGAAGAAACTGTGTAAGAATCCAGTTGGATCAGGTTGTCTTTGTGGTTTTGCTTTTCTGTCGTTTGCCAAGCTTTCTTGTGGTCATTGGATTTCTGTTGCTGTTACATTCAACATTCTGGGTTGTTATTTCCTACTCTGTTTTTCTGGGATTGTTTATTTGTTGCTCGACTCCTTGCTGAGCTTCATCATTGTTGGCTGGTTGTTGTTGTTGTGTTGTTGCTGTGAATCTGTTGTTGCTGTTGTTTGCTGTGTACTACTCAGCTGATCCTTTTCCTTATTCTTTTGTTCCTCTATACCAGGTACACAACTAATACTGTCCATGTAATTTGAAAGTCGAGCATGAATACAAAAGGGAAGATCTGAAGACATCTATGTCCACATGTAGTTGCTATATAGATGATTATGTAGTGTGTAATGGTTTACAATCTTGTTTGGGTATTGGAGTTGGTCCTTTCATAGAGTGAATACAAAAATGTAGTATGGTTTAATATCATATGTTGGTTAGGTTAACAGACAAAAGGATTGGCAGTATACTAGGCTATGTCTTGGAGATTAGTTGTGTTTTGTAATTAGCATTCTCTTTTAATGCATGTCAAAGAATAAAACTATCCGCCTTAGTTAATTTTCATTCTCTTTTGATAAACTGCCTCGTTATAATTATCAAGCCACAACCTTATAACAATTGGCACAAGTCCGCGCCCCTCAACCTTATGAAGGTCGAGCCCAGGTCAAAACAGACCAAACAGACCCGCCTCGGATAAACAGTGGCCCAGGTCTGGCCCATTCCGCATGAGCTGGATTTGGGCCCATAATGTTCGATCAGCTGTCCGTATGCATGGTCATGTTTCCTTATTCTGTAAAAGCATTTCGGATCCTGCTGTAAATAATCTGCAAGCATGTAAATAATTAAGAGATTTTCTTTTTTTAGAGACGAACTTAATAGGAAATATAGTCATTATAGGTTTATCCTTTAAAATAAAAATGAGACGAGCCTCGACAAACAAAAATGTAGAAGCTGCGGGGCCCTCTAAATGTATATATTAAATACTTAGATTCCGGGACAGGCCGTTTAGCAAATTTCACGGCCCTTCCCAAAATAATAACACGTTAGTCTCTTTAGGTGCGTGTTTAATAATCTACTTTCTTAAAACTTGGGGTGTGCATTTCATGCGACCCAGATCCAAATCCCAAACATCAAATAAAATATGTTCCAGATTGTGGGTGCATTTCATGTGACACAGTCCAAAGACATGTTTTAAGCGATGTTCACATCCTTTTGAAATAATAACAATAAAGCGGTAAAAAGTTAAAATTGGCACATTGGTTCATAATGGTATTTAAAATCAGATAAATAAGCCGAATATGACAGTTGAGCGACCGTGCTAGAACCGCGGAACTCGGGAATGCCTAACACCTTCTCCCGGGTTAACAGAATTCCTTATCCGGATTTCTGGTGCGCAGACTGTAATACGGAGTCATTCTTTTCCTCGATTCGGGATTAAAATTGGTGACTTGGGACACCCTAAATCTCCCAAGTGGCGACTCTGAAATTAATAAACCAATCCCATTTCGATTGTCCTTTAATTGGAAAAAACTCCCTTGCACCTCTCTGGTGCGGAAAAAGGAGGTGTGACAACATTCTCTCCCACTTAAACATACGTTCGTCCTCGAACGTGCTGAGAACTGCACTGAAGTAGTCTGAAATCACTGTTTAACACCTTATGCACCTTCCCATGCTACCACAACCCAGTTGAGCACATTAACTCAATAAATTCTGAGATATTCTCTTTCATTCAAGCAATTAAGCCTTAGAGCCCAATTACAACATCCGAAATTCTATGCCAGACCTGCTTCCAACATATGCTCACCATAACAATGACTACATGCAGTACCAAAACACGATTGCATACCTTAACTGAATTCACCCCTTGTACCATTTTACTCACAGGACCACAATAACATTCTTTAAGCATACTAGTCGAAATTCCACGAATCTGATGCTCACAACGCACCTCAGGATACACATAGTTCTTACTCTAACTCTTTCAATACCGCCACGACGGAAGATAGGCGTAGAAATTCACAACCAGCTGCCGAATCAACAATCATCGGGTCTATACTACTAATAAGAACCCTCGCCTCATTCTGAACCAAATAATGATCTTTGATTCTCAATATATTCCATGTAATCGAATTGCACTGATCCTAAATCTAATAATCTCGTCTCACCTAATATGAACTGTTCAGGCAATAAGCCATCCCGGACATGACCAAAAATCTCATATGATGCCACATTGTGCCAATAGGCTACTAATTAGAGTGCGGTACAAAAGGAAAACGAACTCCAATAGGAAATTCAGTTGCCCTGCTCGCGGATCATACATGCGACGCGGTCAACATACTAAACAGACACCCCGCTCGCGAATCATACATACGACGCGGGCACATAGCTAATATGAGCTTTCTTCAGAAAATAGGAAACAAACACATAAAATTAGATATGGGGAGCTGTACTGAACATCACACTGTTGCGACGCGCAACCAGATCCAACAGCGTAACCATGGCGGCATGCCAACCGATCCACACAACACAACCATGGCGGCATGCCACCCGATCCAAATAATATACCCATGGCGGCGTGCCACCCGATCCACATGTAGAACTCACATAAGGAGATGCACATCGAGCTAAATTGCTCATTACAATAAAATACCGAAATTGGATCACGGGCACGCTAAGTGCATAATACCATCCCTGGGGGGACATATCGCGATATAAGCTATGAAACTCAAGCACAATTGAGGTGCGATATACGATTTGAATCTCAAGATCCATTTTGCTCGAATAACATCATCTCAATGCGGAAACTTAACACATAAGCAATTTACCAAGCCGTCTCTCAACTCATACGGCGCAATGCATCATTGCATGGAATAGCTGACGACGAAATAACATCCACATCTGAATACTCCTCCATAAGGAGCGCTATGCTGAAATGAACACATTCGGCCTGATATACGACCCATATTCACATTTAAATCCATCCACAGACCTTAAGTAGATCCGCATCGTATCGGACTAGGTCCATAATCCTTCCTGGGTCCATAATAACCCCTTTTCCTCATAACACACAAGAATAACCATCATAACTGGAGTAATCCTCCACAGTCCACAACCCAATAACCGAGTGCCCTCCAAGCACCAATTCTCAAATTAACGGCATCACTAAAATATTCATGCTTGGTTTAACTCTTCCATCAATCCAGTGGCTACATGCCACACTTATATAACCTTCCCGTGGGAACGCTCCCATAACCTTCCGTAATAGATAACAAGTCGGAACATCCAAACCATCGGTCGTACTAACGCTGAAAAGCGATCAAGAATCCTTATCCAGGATGCAAGGCATTTTCACGAAACACCGATCTCAGGTGACGCTGAAGAAAATGTCAGCTTACTCTAAACATTCAAATCCCTTTCCTGCTCATTCGAGCTCGTGACATCCTTGTCAAAACTGAATTGTAATCTTGATACTTACTTTCAAATTTCCATACTGCTCACTGCACCTAACAAGCCAATATGCGATAGTACAAGAATTTCATCATAACTCCTAAACCACTAATAGATTAATACTTTATCATATAAAAAAACTTTTCACTTAACTCACTTCAGGAGAACCATAGCAACACACAAGTGAATTCTCATAATCGTGGAATATGCAAATCTCTAGGTAGTGGTCCAAGCCACCATAGCCCTTCCGGGATCTGCCTACACATAACAGGCCATAACAGTGAAATACTTCTGAATAAAATTAATTACGGCGGCCGACAAGCCTCACATGTACCGTCATAAATCACTTGCATAACTCAATCACGCTGAAGGAACTGATCACTGCCAACAATATGCCAATTCAACTATGGCTAACCAATCTATCCTCTTTCAATTTACCCTGATTGCCTTAGAAATAATCATAACACCATACAACATATAGTACACCCCATCTCCACTCATCCCGAGTGACCATGAATCACGAGACCATGTTGTCTCAAATCCCACAAACCATTTCATGCCTTCCTTGTGCGCACATTCGCACCCTCAACTGATTTTCCATTCTGCTAATCCTTATACGAATCCAAAGCCTTTTTCTCATTTTCCTTCCAAATGCTGCATTGCACGCCAAAACATCATAGAACATTCTGGGCCTCGTCTCATAAGCTGCTATAAAGCTTGATTCTTAACTATACATATAGGCTCGAAATCATCAGGCACCATACTTTAACCTTTGAATTCACTAAGACCATTGTTAAGAGCCACCCGCTCTGACTTGGTTCCGAATATAATCAATTCCATGAATCTTCTAGCACATGAACACCCTCTCGACGAAACACCTGGCAGAATCACTTCCCTTGGAACCCGCATCTATACAAAGTACAAATCCTGAATCCTTCCCTCAAGTCTGAACATGAGCCAACAAGGCCAACCATAGCACCCCTTTAACAATTTCCTGCTCAAATTACCACTTATGGTCTTTTCCCATAGTTGAAATAACCCATCAACATGCTAATAACTGGAAACCTCGCAAGTAGTTAACCATGCAACCCAATCATAGGCTGTGGGACTCTCCCACTTAGTTTGAAGACACAATTACACAACTCTGAAATTCACCGGGATTCTTAATCTTTTATTGCCATAACCTTGCGCAATCAACCGCCAAAATTCTCGAAATCCTTCTATAAAACCCCTTTTTATACTCTGAATCATCAACCACATTCGCACGACCGATCTATTTGCTGAATAACCAATAGAATTCTTCGTAGAAGCCTCGCTAACCACGCAACCGCTAACCTGCTCACAGGGAATAACCCACATATGGAAATCACTTTCCGACATCTCCCAACGTTGTTGCATGGGGTACACTCACTACGACATCAATAACCCATCCTGAGTCCGAGCTCACTCTCTAGCTGCACAAGTTCATTCACCCCTCGTGGACATCGCTTAAGTGTGCGACAACATCCTTCTTCATTTCAAGCAGCTTCTTTCCGTTATATCAAACCTCCTGCCGCATAATAGCCCCTACTACAAATAAAATCCGCAGGCACCAATCACCAATCTCTAAAATTCCCAATTCATTCCAAACTCTCCTCAAGGCGCGTGGTCATCCTACCACCAAGCCCATATGCAACTCCGCCACTTTCCCACTTTGGTGGAACTCACCCTTTAATCAACTACTCGACCTTCGCTCCTTATACCTGGTCTTTTAGGAATTTTAACCACCTTTTGACATTTCCCATATGTCCTTCCTCATGCTTTGCTGCTCAGTTATTGCCTTAGACCGAAATTTAACTTGGTAGTGTTTGAACCAATAGACCGCTACTCACTTTTAAACGCTTCCGAGAATTATCTTTCTCGAACCGTCGACATTAAGGAACACTGATTCAATCCTGAACCACCATACCCCGCGATATCTAACAATTGTCTTTCCAATACCATTTCACAATATTCTACCCAAAGGGTGAATTGCAGAAGTTCACATCACCGGCGAACCTAGTACATTCCATAAGGATAACGATGCCTTATCATAGAAAGAAAACTCCACCATGCTTGCAAATACCAAGTCTCGTTACTCCATCGACCTAAATCGGAATGTTCTTAGTCTGATTGCCTTTCCCCTGTCGGGAATAAAATACCGAATCTCTGGATCGTGCACTGAGTAAACCTCCCCTCAAGTCATTCACTGCCCCGACACGTAGGTAGACATCCTACCATCATAACTACACCGCAGAAAAATTGTTCATAGGAATCATGGCAACTTGCGCCTAGCCTCAGAGCTCTCAGAAGTACCGCTACTGAGCTGAAATAATAGAATATCCTTCCACAAGCGACGATATTAGCTCAAACAACCCTGCAGGGAGAACCGCGCCACACCATATTCGTAGACCATTACAAATCCTTAAATTCTCGATTTATAACCAGCGGTTCGCGTCACATAAGATTGAGTAGGAAGGAAAACAAGGGCATAAGCCTTAAGGAATCAAATCGCACGATGAGGAATCAAGAAGGGAAGTACTCCTAACATCCCTGTAGCCTCCCAAAGATAAGTACAGACGTCTCCGTACTGATCCGCGAGACTCTACTAGACTTGCCCATGACTCGTGAGACCTAAGGGAACCTAGTGTTCTGATACCATGTTGTCACGACCCAAAATCCATTAAGGTCATGATGGCGTCGGACACCGCTGTCAGGCAAGCCAACCAAATTACTTAATTTAAATTCCAATTTTTGGTATTGTTTAAAATCATTTTTCTTTATACTTTAAATAACGAATAATAAAATTTACAGAAATAACCATGAAGTATTTAACAAAAGTTAACACTTAATAATCCAAAAATCCTCCCAGAACCCGGTGTCACAAGTGCATGAGCAATTTCTAGGAAATAATGTAATACAACAATCGTCCGGAATACAATATTGGACAGAAATAAATACATAAATTTGAAAGAGGCTCTGCTGGCTGCGGGTCGCCTCGAGAAGTGTAGCTCACCTAAGTTTCCGTATCAACCATGTTGTCACGCCCCGTAGGCCACTAGAGACGCATGTGCTTGTGCAACAAAAATGCACAGAAGTGTAGTATGAGTACAAAACAACGTGTACCCAATGAGTATCCCATCTAATCTCGAAGAAGTAGAGACGAGAGGTCGACTTTGACACTTACTAGTAGTCCAATAATGATATATTATTAATGCGAATAATCAAGGATTTATTAAGAATGACAGTAATTTCAAGTAAGTCATGAGCAAGTGAAAGCTTCTTTTTATATTAAAAGTCTCTGGATTCATAATCCAATAGTTTCCAATTATCTCAAGTCGGGGAGAGCAAATATCAATCTCAAATAATCTCAAGGCAAACAATAGAAGCATGCGCAAATCATGCCGAGGACGTACGACCCGCTCCAACAGAAATGTAAATTGTGCACTGCTGAGGGTCGAACGGCTCGAACCATAGATGCATCTATTACCTCGCTCGCGAACTATCCTGCAACGCGGTCAACATAAATAAACAAATACCCTGCTCGCAAATCATACATGCGACGCATGCATACATCGAAATACATGCTCAAACAGCCAATTAAGGATTTATCGAGGAACATTTATCCAAATAAAAGACAATCCTCTTTTAAACATTTAAGAAAAGAAGTTCAATCCTTTTAGAAATTTATTTACTAATTCAATGTGATTTAAGCAATTCAAGTTGTCAATAAGTTTACAATTAATTCAAGTATAGGATGTTTTTGGGTCCTAGACTACCCGGACAATAGCATAATAATAGCTACGCACGGACTCTCGTCACCTCGTGCGTACGTAGCCCCCACAAATAGGAGCACATAACCAGTTAACTCACCTATGGGGACAATTCCCTCTTACAAGGTTAGAAAGGAGACTCACCTCGCTCCGGAGATCCATAACCGGCATTCCACGCTACTCCGAAAACTTAAATCGACGCACAATGCTCCACAACTAGCCAATAATTATACAAATCCATTAAGATATGCTAAGGTACTCATTATAATCCAATTTATAACAATTCCTAACCCTGATCGAAAAGTTGACAAAAATGCCCTCGGACCCACATGCCCGGATTTCAAATATTTTCGAAGATAAAGTTTACACATGAACTCACGAACTCAAATATATGATTTTCTCTTAATTCTATACCCACAATCGTGGTTAAATTCCAAGAATATAAATTCTAGGTCTTTCTACCAAAACCCCATATTTCTACCAATTTTCATGCTAAAATCCATACATAATCGATATATTTAACTCAAGATAGATGAGATTAGCTTACCTTATCGTTATTGATGAAAATTCCACTAGAATCTCTCCCAAGAATCACCCCAACAAGAGTAAAATGGAGTAAAATGGCCAAAACCCCCGATTTTAACACCCTCACTGCCTCAGCACTTTCCGCACCTGCGGTTAAAACGACCGCTTCTGCGGTTCCGCAGGTGCATCCATACTACCGCATCTACGGCCCTTTCCAGGCCTCCCCATTTCCGCTTCTCTGCTTCTTCTTCTGCAGATGCGGTCCCGCATCTGCGGCCAAACGACCGCATCTGCGGTCCCAGCTCTCTTCCGCCCATACCGCATCTGCGACCCTAGGGCCTCTTCTGCGGCTCCGCACCTGCGGTCCTAGACTCGCAGGTGCGGTTACACCAGCAACCAGCAATCTCAGCCCTTCTTCAAACTCTAAATTCGATCCGTTAACCACTCGGAATCCACCCGAGGCCTCCCGAGACCCCAACCAATCATACCAACCAGTCCCAAAACACGTTACGGATTTGCTTGAGGCCTCAAATCATATCAAACAACGCTAAAATCATGAATCGACCTCCAATCCAAGCTTTATGAACTTTAGAATTTCAAACTTCGACTTTCGATGTTTAAACCTATCAAATCACGTCCGATTGACCCCAAATTTTGCATACAAGTCATATTTGACATTACGAACCTACTCCAACTTCCGGAATCGGAATCCAACTCTGATATCAAAAAGTCCACTTCCGGTTAAGCTTCTCAAAAACCTTTAAATTTCTATTTTTAGCCAAATGATTTCAAAATGACCTACGGACCTCCGAATTCACCTTCGATCGCGCTCCCAACTCTAGATTTATCATACGGAGCTACTCCCAGACTCGGAATCCCAAATGGACATTGATAACACAAATATGCACTTCAAGCCAAACTTATGAAATTTCTTCGAAAATGCTAACTTCCACAATAGGCGCTAAAACGCTCCCAGGTCATCCAAAACCTGATTCGGGCATACGCCCAAGTCCAAAATCATCATACGAACCTGCTAGAACCTTCAGATTGCGATTCCTCTGAAATCCAATCTTAGTTAATTCCTTCAACTTTAAGCTCTGAAATGAAAATTCTCTTTCCAAATCAACTCTGAACTTCCCGAAATTCAATTCCAACCCTGCGTACAAGTCATAATACCTGAAATGAAGTTGTTCATAACCTCAGACTGCTGAACGACGCGCTAGAGCTCAAAATGACCGATCGGGTCGTTACAATGTGTAGCCCAGATGGTTTCAAAACGAAATTTTTTTTGCGAGGGAGAGGGAAGTGTTGAAGTTCTAGTAAGAGCGGGCAGTGATCAGAATGTGTTCGTGGTAAATGTGTGACAAGTGCATTAGGGTAAAGCTTAAGCCAGTCATAATTTGCTAAAAATCGATCAATACGTTCAAGAATATTATGACGATCGTTTGTCCAAGTATAACGACTACCTTTATAGCCCAAATCAGTAAAATGACAATAATTGATGCAGTTTAAAAACTTATTTGACCGTGAAATATTAATCTGATTACCACCAAATTTATCTGTAGCATTTGTGATTTCATTAAAATCCCCCTATAATCCAAGGCCCCTTATAATTATCATGCATACACCTAATATTTTTCCAAAGAATGTGTCTATTATCTAGATCATTACTTGCATAAATTGCAGTAAATAACCACTTTAAAGGAAAGGGGTGTACCTAGATGCGACAGTGTATCTCTTGGCGTGTAGATGCTACTAATTCGACTGTGAGTGCATCGGTAAACCATAAAATTGCTATACCCCCCGACTGACCAATAGCAGCTTCCTCAAGTAATCCTGTGAAATTGAACTCCTCTTTCAAATGCTAATGATCCTGGCAGTGTGTTTCCAATAGTACGACCAAGGAAGAGCGATTGTAGTCTAGTAAGGACCAAAAATTATGTCTAAAGTCTACAGAATGGGCTCTTCTACAATTCCATATGATAAAATTCATATGGGTATCGTTTGGGGTGAGCAGTGGACTGCTCTGTTGGTTCCTCACTGCAAAAGTTCTCTCCCCTGGTCTCAGACGTAGGGTTGGCATGAGTAACACTGCATATTTGCCTACGTTTGGATTGGTGGTTGGTCTGATGCGGAGTGAAGTTGTCATGAGATTTGAGGGACAACGTATGTAAATTTTTCTTTCGTACTCCTCTTTCTGGACAAAGACTTTTATGGCATCTAACCATGCATGCACTGGTCGTGTCTCCCTGTTGTAGAGTTTCGCTGCTTCGAGTTCTTCTTGAAATAGCCTGTTTTGTTCTTCTTGATTGTGAGGGTGTGGTGGGGATAAAAGAGTTGGTGTAAGGGATTCCAGTATTGGAGTGTGCTCCAGTGGGAATGAGTAGGGTTGTATCAATGGTGTTATTGGAGCTTGGAGAGGAGGTGGGTAAAAGGCTATCTGTACGTAGTGTGGATGAAGGTGAGTAGGGTCCCAGAAGGGGCTTGGTAGCTGGAGAGGATGATATGGTACTAGTATGGACTTTGCATCATAGATCAGTGGTACTGGCCATAGAGTTTCGTCCCTACAATCATTCCCTCCATTACTATTTGTGCAAGGTCCACTGGGTTGTTGATTAGGATCGTTACCTCCTGATGATTCACTTCCATGGTGAATGTTAGAGCATAGTTCTGTAAGGCAATCTCTAACCAGGATCATGGCTCTGTCACTGCAAATTTTGTTTGAGTAGTGTAGATTATTGTGTTGGGTTCCATAATTAGATGTGCGGGTGGGAGAGAGTATGGATTCAGAAGGTGAGTAAGACGATGAATGTTCTATGGCCTGGGAGGGTTGGAGTGCCTTGGAAGGTGATTGAAGTTTATTGGCATTATCTTTTGTAGTTAAAGGACTGACTAAAGGATGATGGGTAGACTGTATAGAAATATGAGAGTGATTTAACAAGGAAGGTGTTGAAGTGGTGGAATTGGATGGTGAAGTATGATGAAGAGAAAGATTTGGATGTAGAGGTAATGGAGTAGGAGTAGGTACTGTATCTTGTAGAATGGTTTGCATGGGAGATTTAGTGTTGTGGCGTGAGGAGGAGGGAAAACCAACCCTGGAATTAGAATTGTGATGATTAGGTCGGTTGTTAGCTAGGGTTTGTAAGGGTGTGGTGCAAGATTGGGGTATTGGTGGTGAGAATGTTTGCATGTGGGTTTGGTTGTCGTGTCCATTTTGCATGGGACTGGACAGGTATTGGAGATTGTTTAATTTGTGATTGGGCCATAGGGGCAAGGTATTCTTTTAGTGGTGGGGGATTAATTAAAGGGCTAACTATATTATGTAAATCAAGTGTTACATTATCTAATAAAATGTCAAATTTATTTGAACTGGAAATATTTGACATGGCACCTTGATTAATTAAACCAGTAGATATGGAGTCATTAGTAGAAATATTTGTTTGTGACGAGTTAAGATTATTAAGTGAAATATTATTAAGCAAAAACTTGTTAGAGTTATTAATAACATTTTTTTGGTTTCACCTGCTCACCTGGCAATTGAGAACTTGAAGAAGCAACATCCACTGTTGTCGTTGATTTCAGTGGAGATTTCATAGGAAAATGTACAATCTTCCATTCGTCATTTGTAGACTGGGTGATTGGAAGGGTAGTTGTAGTGGGTTGTGTAAGGGTGATATAAGAACATTTTGTCTGATTATGCTCAAGTCGGCCACATTTAATACAAAGCTTATTTAGACCTTCGTAAAGGATAGTTTGTTTATGGCTTCCAATAAAAAGATGTGTTTTTAACGGCTGATCCAATAGGACCTCCACACATAATCGTGCATATCTACCTCTTGTTGTTGTGGAGGTACATGTATCAACTGTAAGAATTTTGCCAATCTTATTCCCCAACCTTTGCACTAGTTGAATATCATAAAATTCAATGGAGAATTCAGGCAAACGTAGCCATATTGCTGAAAATGTAATCTTTGTTTTAGATGCCATAAAATTTGGCTCCCATTGCCGGACAGAGAGAAAATGGTTCAAGATGAACCAAGGTCCACCAATCAAAGTATGAATTTTATCCTTTTGAAATTTGGGAAGGAAAAAATCAGAGCCTAGATCAATTAAAGGAATGTTTTCAGTTGGCCTCCATTGGGCAAAAAGTTTTTGCCGAAGAAGTTGGTGTTCAACCTTTCTGCCAAAAACTTTGACAATAATAGCATGCTTCCATGGTGCATAAAGCCTTGTTTTTTCTTCGAGTGTTAATGAGATGAAGTTTGAAGGATCAGTAGGTGCCTCTGTTTCTTCATGGATGTCGAAACTAGGGGTAATAGAGGAGGTGGTGTTATTTAGGGAGGATATACTGTTATGTGAGAGAAGAGTATGGAGATAGGATTTTGCAGTGCAGTCTCCTGGGTGTGTATTGGGAGTAGGGGAGTCAATATTCATGGTAGTATAAGTAGAGATATCTGGTGGCTTAGGTGGTATGGAAGATGAAGATGCATATAGTTTAGGGTTCATAGTAGAGAGAAAAAAGTTCGTCTTTTTTTTGGGATCCTTAGGTAATTTGTCGTCTTTAATGACGTTTTCACTAGGACTAATGTAGACTTCCTACTTTCTAAACAAATATAATTTAAAAAATCAATCTATCGTTTTGAAACTTTCTATTATATATAGCCAAAATGTCTCTCTCAAAGAAACAACTTTGAGGAAAGAAAATGAATAACTTCAAATGTGAATATCGTCCATTCAAAATGGAAATTGATGTTGTAATATCACTAACATAATTGCGTTGAGTATGCATTTGCCCAGTGACTTCAAATTTATATGATCACATCATTGATCTTACAGAAGGCTTTGAATTTATGTTTATTTCACTTTTTTTTATTACGTATATTGTAGCATCATTTGTTTCTTCTTTTAGCAACTAGTGATTGAGGTCTCTCAAATCATCTCCAACCCAACACCATTTTTCACGCCAAACGCTATTTTGGTATAAGATTTGACATTTTTATGCTCCAACCCAACACTATTTTGGTATGTGAATAGTGTTACCCCAAATTTGGTGTAACACTATTCATCAACTCCATTACTATTAATTAATATTTTATTGTTATCTTTTATTATATAACATTTTTAATTTAACATATTATAAATTTTGTAATTACTTATACTTTTTATTTAATATTTTTATAATATTAATTTTACATTTTAATTTTGGTATATAATTTTTAAAATTGTTGACTTCTTTTATCCATTATTTGTTTTTGTTCTTGTCGAATAAATTCACTTCGTAATGCATTAGTAGAGCATTTATGGGAGCAACATACTAATCCTGGAAGTTGAATATATAGGTAGAAATTAAACTAAAATTTATCATAATGTAATATTTATTTAATTATATCTTATCAATAATTTCGCTTTTATTTGAATTATCCATTAATATGTATAATGTATAATGATTGCTTAAAATTTATATTATTTAAAAATTTATGATATAAAATAGTTCTATATTAAATGGTTATATAAGAAAGGAATATGTGAGATGAATATGTAAAAAAGAAAAAAAGGAATTGTTTTATGAAATAAAAAATAAATTGAAATAAAAGACAATAATATAATATAGAAGAGAGAGAAGAATATAAAAAGGATATCCTTTTTTGGTGTAAAAAATAATATAATGGGTTGGAATTAATTCGAACCATTTTGGTGTAAAAAAAATGGTGTAAGGGTTGGAGATGCCCTAACTTGGGTAATTGGTGTAGGCATTGCACAATAAATAAACAAGTTGTATAACAACAACGACCCAGTAAAATCCCATAAGTGGGGTTTGGGGAGGGTAATGTGTACGCATACCTTACCACTACCCCGAAAGAGTAGAGAAGTTGTTTCCGATAGACCCTCGGCTCCAGTAGACAAAAAGAGATAATATATCAGTACCATCAACAGAAACCATAGAAATAATAACATTATAAGAACCAGGAAATAGATGAAAAGCAAAAAGAATAACCAATAAATAAGGCGCGACGCTATAAAAATGGAAGAGTAGTGTGAACACAACATTAACCACTAGCAATTTAAGACAACATCTTATCAGACTAGTCTCACACCAGTAAGAAGTAGAAATATGCTCAACTAGCTCCTAACCAAGCGGTAAGATCAACAAAACCCAAAAAGAAAGGGCAAAGGTAGAATGAATTACCTTCGGTGTAAAGCAGCATTTGATTTTGGAAATATATATAATTAGTGTCCTGAACTCAACTTGAGAAAGATGTAGGCTAACATAGACTATGAGCTTAAATCTAGAACCTCTATAGACCTTGGCTTTGTTTTAAGGTTTTTAGAGCCCGTTTGGACATAAGAAATTTTTTCTTTTTTCCAATTTTTTTTTTACTTTTTTTCGAAACCAACGTTTGTTCATAAAATTTCCAATTTTCACTTGAAGATGCATTTTGGAATTTTTCGAAAATTTAAAAAACTTCAAAAAGCTGTATTTTCATAATTTTCACTCACAAAACTTCAAAAACAACCCAAAATTATATTCATGTCCAAACACAATTCTAAATTTCAAATACCATTTTCACTTGAAATTTTTTTTCACTTTTTTTTGGAATTTTACAGTTCTTATGTCCAAACGCACACTTATAGCGTGTTTGGTCAAGCTTCTTTTTGGCCAAAAGTGCTTTTTTTGGCCAAAAACACTTTTGGCCAAAAATTAAGGTGTTTGGCCAAGCTTTTGGAAGAAAAAAAATGCTTTTGAGGAGAAACAGAAACAGTTTTGGAGAAGCAGAAAAAAGTAGCTTCTCTCCAAAAGCATTTTTGAGGAAAATACACTTAGAAACAGTTTTTTAAAGTTTGGTCAAACACTAATTGCTGCTCAGAAGTGCTTTTCAAACTAATTAGTCAAACACAAACTGTTTCTCGCCAAAAGTACTTTTGAGAAAAGCACTTCTCGAAAGAAGCTGATTTTTGCAGCTTGGCCAAACGGGCTATTAGTTGCTGCCATTCTTGGTTTTGATGTGAAACAGTTGAATCTGATGACCGCAAGAATAAATTTTACCAAACTGCTCCTTAACCTGATATTTATCAACCGTGTCCAGTCTTCTGGCATTGCTTAAATACATACACTAAACTAATTTGCTGATCCAACTAACTTGAGGTGGATTTCCTCTTGATAGTTGCTAAGAGTTATGTGCTGATTATTTTCAGATATGCTTGGAAAAGTTAGGACAGTGAAGAGAAGATCATCAGTACTCAATGAAGATCAGCTTTTAGATGTATAGATTGCAGAAAGGAACATCTGCCTCAGTTTTACAATACACACACAGTGATTTTATCTTTCTATTACTGAAACAGTACGTGTTTTACTCGGTTCACAAATTAATACTATTAACTTGTTATTACTGATGTTGGAGGTGATAATTAACTAGACTAGCTTCTTCATTGATCAGTGCACTTTAAAGTAAACACCGTGGCATAAGAAAATTAAAGAAATAGCACCAGAAATTACGGTGACACGATGTAGAAACGAAATTGCAGCTGCATGAATCCAGTGGATGGAGCTAGGATTGACTTCTTGAATTAACATACACCATTAACAACATCCGTCGCAGCTTCACCTTTGTAAAAGTTGAAAGATTATTTTACTATACTTGCTATCCTTTCTATGATCATATAACATAGAAGAAAAGGCAAAAATGGAACGGGGCTGGAGCTTCGTTCAGCTAAATATACCTCAGTTAAGAAGTAATGAACTATATATATTCTACAACTTGGCTTTGAAATGAAGAGATAGTTTAGTAATAAAACTACCAAATTACAAATACAAATTCATGTCGGACACCAAGGCTGTGGATCTTTAACCTTCAAATTTCAGTCACAAACTAGACCTTAAATACTGCTATGAGCTATCACTACTATTATGGTTGTTGGCGGTGGTGGTATGATTGTTGCTACGGTGGTTGCTGTTCCCAACCCTCCTATGATTCTTCAGCTGTGAAAGCTCCAATTGTGTATTCATAAAAAACTGCATTCTCTGCAACTCCAGTTCTTTAGCAAACTTCATCCTTTGTTTCTCCATCTCCACCATTTGTTGTATCTTCGCGCTCTCTGCTTGTTCATAAGCTTCCCCGAATTTCAGAATCGCCCGTGTCAACTCCCTCACTGAATTCCCCCAATTTTTGCCCTTTCCACTAGCTTCTCCACTTCCTCCACGTGTCCCCTGCCTTGAGTTCATCAATTCCCTCTGAATCCTTGGCCTCTTTCTCTGGAAAGTTCCCGGTGGAAAACTATCAGTTGAATCAGGCGAAAGCTCCGGTTCCGACTCCGATTCCGACGTGTCTGAGTCCACGTGAGGCCTTTTCCGAAAGGGTTGCTTCTGCTTCTGTTGTTGTGATTGCAGCTGTTGATGTGGTCGAAGATGAGGAAGGGACCTAACTCCCATAGGAATACCCATAGGCACTTGCAATTTTTGATTACTTGAATATAAATTAGACGGTCCAACACCTCCGGCGGCGATGGTTGGATTGATCTTAGCCGTCGGACCAATCAACTGATCCAGCTTCTCAAAGAAAGGCCACTTGCTCGGACCTTGACCAGAAGCGATCTTAGACTTCTCCAGCTTGTATTTCTTCTTCACAGTATCAATTCGATTTTTGCACTGAATATCAGTTTTAGGTGTTTTTCTATAATCTTCACGGCTACTAACAATGTCGGCTACATCTTTCCAGTGCTTTTGCTTCAAATTACCTCTGCTCAACTCCAGGTACCGCTCACCCCAAGCGTCGATCAGTACACCCGTAGCGCCTTCACTCCAGCAATCCTCCCTTCCACCACCGCCACCTCCACCGCTTCCGCCGGACGTTCTAAGAGGTTGCGGTTGCTGTATTGGTAGAGCTAAAGTCAAGGTGTTCTGAGGAGGAGGCGCTGAGGCCACCGTCACCGTTATCCTCCCGTTAGATCGCGGCGATTCTGGAGATCGAGATCCAGAGCCACCGGACTGATGAGAGTGAGTTTCTTCATCGTGCTCCATAAATTCCGGTGCGCCGATCTGAGAGATTGTGACGAGGAATGTAAAGAGAGAAAGAGAGGAAGTTTTAGGGTAGGTGCGATTAGGGTTTCAGTTGACCGGCCGAATTTAATGACTGTTTTTTGGTTAGTATAAACTGAATTTGATAAAAGCAAAGTTTTAAAAGTTATTTTGGACATTTTATCGGTTGGACGGAAAAAACAGAGGTGGGTGTGACGGCGTCGGTCGTAGGGAACTGAAGGGAGTAGGACACGTGGAGGCTAGGCAAAGGCGGAAATTGGGTCCGACTACTTTTACGGGTTCAATAACGAGGAAATCCGTCACCGGCGTGATAATTCATTACTCATTACCGGCTTAAGTTTTTTCTTTTTATATTTAATTTGTAATAGATATTTTATTTTCACATGATTGCATAATTGACACAACATTTTTTTAAGTTTAAGTCATAATTAGAGGAACTGAAAGGAAAATTGAATATATATGTTCCTTTTAGAATAATAAATACTACATCTACTTAAATTTATGTGATCGTAGTTTCGTTTTAACCTTGTTAATAAAAGAACAACACTAGTGTAAATTTGAATTCATGTTAACTTATAACAACAACAACAACAACATACCTACTATATTCCTACAAGTGAGGTCTCAGAAGAATAATATGCGTGCAGACCTTACCTTTTATAAAGGTAGAAAGGTCGTTTCTGAAATACCCTCGGCTCAATAAACCAAAATTACAGCAATTATGACAAGGAACTATGAAAAATGAAATCGTAACAACAGCCAAAAAAATAAAATCGAAGCAAAAGAAACATCATGTAATAATATCAATCTAAAAAAAGAATACAGACGATAACACTAATAATATAGCTATGAAAGGAAGTACGCGTTTGGAAAGGAAATACGCTCGATAACTTACTAACCTACTACCCCAATTCTTGACCTCCACACTTTCCTAGGGTCATGTCTTCGGTAAGCTGAAGATGTGTCATGTCTTGTTTGATCACCTCTCCCTAATATTTCTTCAGCCTACCTCTATCTCTCTTAGCACCCACCATAGTCAACCTCTCACACCTACTCACTAGGGTATTTGTGCCTCTTCTCTTCCCGTACCCGAACCATCTCAGTCTCGCTTCCCGCATCTTGTCCACCACACATGCCACTCCTACCATGTCCCGAATATCTTCATTCATATTCCTAACCCTCCTAGTGTGCCTGCACATCCATAACATCATCCTCATTTCCACAACATTTAACTTTTGAACTTGAGAGTTCTTAATTGGCCAATACTATGCCCCATACAACGTGTTCGGTCTAACCACTACTCTTTAAAACTTCTTGGTGGCCCATTTTTGTCGCACAAAACACCGAATGCGAGCCTCCTCTTCATCCACCTCGCTCCAATACGATGTGTGATATCCTCATCAATCTTTTTATTTTCTTGGATTATAGACCCAAGTTATTTAAAACTTCCTCTCTTGGATACGACTTGTGTGTTCAGCCTCACATCAATGTCCACCTCCTGAGTCACGTCACTGAACTTGCACTCCATGTATTCTATTTTAGTCCTACTCAACTCGAAACCTTTAGACTCCATGGTTTGCCTCCAGACCTCTAGCCGAGCGTTAATACCACCTCACGTCTCGTTACTCAGTACTATGTCATCTATAAATAATATGCACCAAGGTACCATCACCAAGGCAAATAGGAACAAGCTAACCACTGGTCCCTGGTGTAACTCTATCTTTACGGGAAAGTGTCCCGAGTCTCTCCCACCGTTCTTACTAGTTCTTGGCTCCATCGTTCATATCTTTAATCGCCCTAGTATATGCGAGATGTACAACTCTAGCCTCCAAGCTTTTCCACATAACCATTCTTGGTACTTTGTCATGTGCCTTTTTCTAGATCGGTGAATACCATATGTAAGTCTTTCTTTCTCTTCCTATATTGTTCCACCAATCTTCTAACAAAGATGAATGACTTAAATTTAATTTAACTTAAACCTCCTAAATTACTCTTAATGATAAGTTTTTATATTCATACGAAATGTGATCACATATTTTAAATTATAAGTTCACAAAGCTAAAGTCCACAATGTTATGCCCTATTTAAAATGACAAGTTAGAAAAGTCTTTCTTTTTTCTTTAACTCATTTTATAGAATAAGAAAAAAAAAGAATTGGACATAAAATGAAAAATTATGAGCTTATTCCCTTTTGAGTTCCATAAAAGGAAAAAAAAAAGGAAAAGTAACAAAAGAATAAGCAAATGGACCTAAGTTGAATGTTTATGTTTTTTTCTCTAAGAAATATTAGGTATTTGTAGAGGTTTGATGGTGCTCACGAACTTTCAAAAGGAAAAAAGTACTACTGTCTGGTTAAGTTATGTTATGTTGCACAACTTTTTCAAGAAATATTTGCAAAAAATCTAAAACTTTTTCCAAAAAGTAATACGTAATTAATAGTTTAGCTGCTCTTGGATTGTTGGACGTACTCTCTATTTGCAAAAAAATGAGTATATTATAGGCAAAAGAATATTATCTTTATAATTTTGTCTATTATTTCAATTTTAACTTGAATTTTTTTTTGAAGTTGTTTGAGGAGTAATTCAAGTGAAATAATAAATATCACTCACAAAATCTTAACCTTTTTGAGGTGAAATTCATGCCCAAACTTCAAATAAATGGAGTTGAATTTTCAAATACTCTATTTCAGCTTTAATATCATTTGAATTGGTGCTTAAGTTCTGAAATCAAAGTAAGACTTAAAAATTGAGTTCAATCTGAATTCTGTAATTGGAAGAGATTCCTGTGAGATGTATTCCCGTTTTCCTCAAAAAAATTCATTGTCTTTTGTAGAAAAATTGGTATTATTAGGGGAGTACGTGGACCGGGTTGGTTCGGTTTTATTAAAACCAAACCAAACTAACTATATTGAGTGGGATTGGTTCGGTTTTGTCGGGTTTTTCGGATTTTTATGTTATGTGAATATTATTTCATTCTTACTTTGTTAAACTAACTATAAGTAAATATATGTTTAGTAAAAATTGAAAAACTTGACAAACCTAAGATCTATTAAAATATTTTTATGATAGAATTTTGTTAATAACACATGATAATTATTTTTTTAGTCGTCTGATAATAATTTTTCGTAAATGTATACTTACAAGGTTAAACGAATTTAATAATTAAACATAAAAATCAATATGATACCTAATTAATGATAAGTTCTATTTAATTTTAGATTATCGAATACCACTTCAAATTTGAAAAAGATATAAGAATTTAATAAATCTTGACATATGAACATGGAAGAACAAAGAAATTAAGGCATTTCAGTAACACTTGATAAGAAGGTGAACATATAACTCATTATTTAAGGTTAATAAAAATGGAGTACTTCATATTCTATTAAATATTACATTCCATAAGATTGAACTAAAATAATGCGTCATGGGATCGGTAAAAAAACATTTGTGGAGATGCGGGGGATCGAACCCCGTGCCTCTCGCATGCAAAGCGAGCGCTCTACCATTTGAGCTACATCCCCTGTCTATCTAACCTATCAGACAAATTATTCTCATCGGCTTACGTAGCATAGGAAACTGTCTCTTCTGTTTTGTGGATAGAGTATTTTGAATATATTGTATCGCTTTTTTATAGTTTAATAGTATTTTAACTTTTTAATTTAACGGTATTATAGTGTACAAATTGATAAGTCTACTAAAACTCCCTAAAAATCATGTCTAACAATCGTATAGCTGCTGTCTGGCTAACTTATTTTAATTATAATAACACTCTAAAACTAAACAATGACAAACAAAACTTTGACAAGTAATGATTTGCACAAAAGAATAAAAATGAAATCATGACCAAGTTGTTAATTATTGCATAAAAAGAAAGTGGTAGTGCATATAGTTCTACCGGAACACAAGAGTATTAAAGGAACCAAAAATATGTGATAGAGATGTATATCGTAAACGAGAAGAAAGAACATATACTATGATGAAGATAAAAGGGAAAGTGCATAAAACTTTGTGCAAAAAAATATGGCAAAGAGTAAATGTCACGACCCCAACTCTAAGGGCATAATGAGAAATTGGAATACTCGATATGTGGAATTGTCTTACGCTATAATGTACTCACATAAAATAGGTACCAAAAAAATTAGAGCCTCTAGTATTGTTAGTATTATCTTTTAGTCAATTAGTTGTATTAGGACTTTATTTGAACTATTCATGTAATTATCCTTTTCATATATTGTTGTAACTTTATCTTATATATATAAGTCTGGCAAGGTGAGCAAGACTCACACTTTGACGCTTCTCAGTTTATCAATCGCATCTTGGTATCAAGAGCCCTAAACGATCCCCTTCAATGGCTCCAGAAAATTCTTCTTCCTCTTCTGCTCAAACCGCCATGAATCAATCTTCTCTTGGCCTCCCCATCCCCCCCTCCCCCCCGACAGTTTCCAATATCAAAGATTTTGTTCCTATCGAATTGACATATGTCAATTACCTCACCTGGAAGAGAGTTTTTCTCACAGTCCTTAAAAGTAGCAACCTTCTTTCCTTAGTAGATGGAACCATACCATGTCCATTACCAGACCACGCTGATTTTAACCTATGGATTCAATGCGATGTTATTGCATTAAGTTGGATTAATGCAACACTTTCTTCTGTTGTTCTTGACACACTTTTGAACTATGCTTGTGAGACATCTAAACAGGCTTAGTACACCCTTGCATCACTATATTTGGATCAAGTCTCTTCCTCCGCCATTCACCTTAAGTCAAAATTCTAAAATTTCAAGAAAGGTTCCCTTTCTATGGAAGATTATCTTCAGCAACTTCACTCTATTGCCTGCTCTCTCAGGGCAATTGGTAAACCTCTGACTGATGATGATTTAGTCACTCAAGCTTTGCAAGGATTGTCTTCAATCTTATCGTATCTTTGTGTCTGGATTAAGTGCTACCGGCTCACTTCCTTATTTCATTGCATTACGACCACTACTTCTCACTGAAGAAGCTCATATTAATGCAAATGCTTCTGAAGAGTCAAATGCTCAAACTGTGTTGCTTGCGTCAACTCAAGCGAAGACCACTTCTAATTCATCATCTTCATTCAATGGAAATCAACCTACAAAAGGATACTTCCATGGACGAGGTCGTGGAAAAAATAACAAGGGACAATATGGTAGGGGTCGAGGATACCACAATTCTTCATGGTCTGGTTTCCAACATCAATCTCGGCCTCCTTCCCCTACTGGTGGTATTTTGGGTAGACCACCTTTCGTTCCTACTAAACAATGTCAAATTTGTTTTCATTAGAATTACACTGCGTTGGAGTACAGAAACATGTTCAACCATTCCTTTGTGGATAACAATATTCATAAACCATTTGCTCCAATGAATTTGAATGAGGTTCAACCAACAGTTTGGTACCCAGACTCTGAGGCATCTGCCCACATGACACATGATTCTTCTACTCTTACTTCTCACACTCCTTATTCTGGTCCTTCTCAAGTCATGGTTGGAGATGGTACTCTTCTTTCAATTAAATCTACTGGTTCATCTATCCTTCCAACAACTTCTAAGCCTCTTCTCTTAAAGAAAATTTTATATGTTCTGTCCCTTGCTAAAAATCTGCTTTCTATTCAACGCTTATGTGCTGATAATAATTGTCTTATTGAATTTACTAACTCTGGTTTTTTTGTCAAGGATTTGAAGACCAGAACATCGTTGCTCCACTGTAATAATTCTGGGTCTCTTTATCCTCTACGTGTCGCTCCATCTGCCTCCTCCATCTTTGGTCTCTTTGCTAAAGTCTTGCCTGCTTCTCTTTGGCACCAACGTTTGGGACATCCTGGCCGAGAGTCTCTTAGTTCATTAGTTTCTAGAAATTTAATTCGTAGTATTTCTTCCATCAACAATAATTCTTGTAATGTTTGCCATTTAGGCAAACAAACCAGAATGTCTTATCCTTTATCAAGTAGTAATGCAAATTTTCTGTTCGTTTTAATTCATTCAGATGTATGGCATGCTCCTATTGTCTCAAATTCGAGATATCGTTATTATATTTTGTTCCTCGATGATTACACTAAATTCTCTTGGGTCTACTTGATGCGCGAAAAATCTAAATCCTTTGACAAATTCAAAGAATTTTATGCAATAGTTAAAAATGTTTTCCACACCTCTATTTCTTATTTCCAGTTCGATGGAGGTGGGGAATACATTAACAAAAAATTTAGCTCATTGTTTATACAAAATGGCACAGTCCATCGTTTTTCTTGTCCTCACACTTCTGCTCAAAATGGTAGGGTCGGGCAAAAACATCGACATATTGTGAATGTCCTACAGTGTCTTATTTTTCAAGCATCTATGTCTTTTCAATTTTGGGCTGATGCTTGTTTATATGTTGTCTTCCTTATTAATGTTACTCCCCTTCCAGTGCTGCGTTTATAATCTCCGTTTGAACTACTCTATGGTCATGTGCCAAATTATAATCTAAGTTTCAACCACGATCAAAACATTGCTTATTTCTTGGTTCGTCGGATAAACACAAAGGATTTAAATGTTTGGCTCCTTGCTCAAATAGGATTATTATCTCTCGGCATGTCCATTTTGTTGAGGACTCATTCCAGTTTCAGACTCTATTTCCTACTCCTACTCCAAGTACCTCACCTAATTCTAAATATCCCATCCATATCACACGTCTTGGTAGAATTCCTCCCCTCTCCCCCCCCCCCGTTTCGCAACAACCAATTTCAAATAGGAAAAATCTTCTGCTTCCTCCAACTTTGCAGAGTCCTATTTTAAATGGGAACAATCATCCTACTTCACCTATTTTGTAGCATCACATTTCAAATAGGAGTCTTTAAACTCCTTTGAATCACAAGAATATTTCCAGCTTTTCTCCTTCTTCACCAAGCACTCCTTCTCTTTCCCATTCTCAATCACCTTTAGATCACATAACTTCTACTAATCAACCTATTCTATCCACTTCGAGTTGTTCCTCTCTCTCTCTCCTATTGCATGTGATTCTTCATCTCATGCACATTCTACGCCAACTCTTTCTTCACCCGACAATCTTCAAGTATCTCGCACACAATCAACAGTTGTATAACCTCAAACTCATCATATGACTACGCGCTCTAAAATAGGATCTCTCAAGCCACACATTCTTCCTTCCTTGATGGCTTCTACATGTCCCATTTTATCTGAACCATCCTTCTTTGCTCAAGCTTCTAAAGACACCCGTTGGATGCAAGCAATTAGTTTATAAATTCGATGCTCTCATTCAAAATAAAACTTGGACTTTGGTGCCTCTTTCTCCTAATGCAAATATTATTGGCAACAAATGGGTGTTTCGAATCAAAGTTTGTGCAAATGGCTCTGTTGAAAAATTTAAAGCTCGTCTAGTGGGTCAAGGTTTTTCGCAGCAGCCTGGAGTGGATTATTTTGAAACTTTTGCTCCTGTAGTAAAGCCTAGTACAGTGTGTTTGGTCTTATCCTTGGCTCTTCAGCGAAATTGGTTCATGCACCAACTTGATGTGTCAAATGCATTCCTTCATGGTGAGTTATCTAAGACTGTTTATATGCGTCAACCTAAGGGGTTTGGGTATCCAGATTATCCCCATTATGTCTACAAATTGCAACGTGCTCTATATGGTCTTAAACAATCTCCGAGGGTTTGGTTCCATCATCTTGCTCGTTTTCTTCTTGATCTCGGTTTTAAGCAATGTGCTTCGGACCAAAGCATGTTCATTTTTCACTCCGGGAATGAATGCATTATTCTTTTAATTTATGTGGATGATATAACTGTTTTTGGTTGTTCAAAGTCCTTAATATCACAATTATCTCTTCCATGAGTATAGAATTCTCAATGAAGGACTTAGGATAACTTCACTACTTTCTTGGCATTGAGTTAAAACATAACTCTTTGGGACTTCTCTTACTGCAACGTCGTTACATTACTTCAATTATGCATCGCTTTAAATTGGAAACATGTAAACCAATGCTTACTCCGCTTCATAGTAAGCTTGATTGGAATTCCACTTCTTCTCCTTTGCTTGAAGATCCTTCTATCTATCGTCAAATGGTTGGAAGTCTACAATACTTGTCCTTTACTAGGCCAGATATTCAATTTGTTGTCAACCTTGCTTCTCAATTCCTTCACCAGCCGAGACAATTGCATTTTTAGGCGGTAAAACGGATTTTTCGGTATCTTAGTGGCACCATCGATTGAGGCTTACAGTTGTATAAAAATTCTCCCTCGGCACTTACTGTTTTCTCTGACTCGGATTGGGCTGGTTGTTCAGCCACTAGGTGGTCTACAACTGGATTCTGCATTTTTCTTGGCTCCAACCTCATCTCTTGGTCCGCTAAGAAGCAACCTACTGTTGCACGCTCAAGTACTGAAGCTGAATATCAAGCTCTTGCTGTTGCAACTGCTGAAGCTACTTGGCTCAAATATATTCTTCGTGATCTTGGAGTTTTTCTTACTTCTCCAGTCTCCGCAAAATGTGACAATATTGAAGTCATTCATCTAGCTCACAATCTAGTTTTTCATTCCTGTTCCACACATGTTGCATTGGATTATCATTTTATTCGTGAAAAGATTAGCCATGGTGATCTGGTGGTCTCTCATGTCCATACCTCTGAGCAACTTGCAGATTTATTCACCAAAGTATTGCCTTCCACCCGTTTTCGTGAGCTAAAAGCTAATCTTCACGTTCATTCTTTCCGTTCAGATTGAGGGAGGGTGTTAGCGTTATCTTTTAATCAATTAGTTGTATTAGGACTTTATTTGAATTATTCATGTAATTATCCTTTTCATATATTGTTGTAACTTTGTCTTATAAATATAAGTCTGGAAAGGTGAGCAAGACTCACACTTTGACGCTTCTCAAATTATCAATCCCATCTGGTATATGATGGAGCTTTTGAGCATCTCATTTTCCTTACTGATGTCATTTATGAATGAATATTAACTAATGAAAAGGTAGATGTTGAGGCCTCGATTAATTCTGATCTGTGTCGTATAAGACCATTTGTATACGGGTAAAATTGGGACTAGTAAGCGTCTTAATTTCCGGTGGGAGAAATAAAACGAGGACATAACTACAAGGAATCAAAACCAAACTTAGGAACTTCTAGCATTGAGCAAAACACCTACCCGGAGCCATCGAGACCACGCTCCTGAGTCTGGTTCGAGTTCCAAGGCCTCAGAAGGCATAACCAAACGGTTGTACTCGACTAACGAAGGGTCGTGATGTTCGCGCACCGGATATCACAGCATGGATCTCGGCCCGTATCGACATTGGATCAGTAATCAGCAAAAAAGAAGATTTTTTGCCTTTCTTAGAACGAAAAAGGTCAAGATATGCCAAAAAACTATACAAAATTGTACACATTTGCCCGTCGTTAAAAGGTAGACTCAATCCTACCCTTGCCGTGTACAAGGTGGATCACATATGCCTTTTTTTTAAAAGACCTTATTAATAAAAAATTTAGCATCAGATTTTGACTCGTGCATTCCATCAATACCTGATTTTAAATATGAGAAATTTTCATAGAGCACTATCTTTTAGTAGTAATTAGCCATCTATAGATACCATTTGCTATATTACGGATTATAGATACCTTTTATGTGGTTATAAGATGTATTTGATGTATTTAAGCTATTGTATTCATGAATACAGTAGCAAAAATAGGCGTGAATCAGGGAAGTCCAGCTAATCAGTTGTTGTATTCGAGTGTATTCGACTGTATTCATGAAGTGAAACATGAGATTACAGCTAGACAGATTATTGTATTCGACTATATTCACGGCGTGAAATAGGAGATTACACTATTTTTAAAATGGAAAGTGAATCAATTAACATAATAGACTCCTCATATAACTCAACAAACTCAATTATAACACACAACATTTGTATTTTCAGTTATAAAAAAGATTCTCAACCAAAAATACCCCAAAAATATAGCAATCTTCAGAGAAATTATATAATACATCTGAATACATAAATTATATTAATTAAAAAAAAATTATTAATACATTCATGGCATATAGCGAGACAGTGAATACGATGAAATACATAGAATACAACGGGATACATTGAAATACAATGAAAAAAAAGACAGAGAATACAATAAAATACATGAAATACAACGAGATACATTGAATTACAATTAAAAAAATGCGGCGGAAGGATCATTGAGGAGGTTAAGGACTGCTTGTAAGAGGGCGAAGAGGACTCTATCATCGACTACACAGACCACAATTGAGATTGATTCTTTGTATGAAGGTATTGATTTTTACTCGACTATTACTAGAGCGAGATTTGAGGAGCTGACCATGGATTTGTTCAGGAAATGTATGGAGCTAGTGGAGAAGTGTTTGAGGGATGCCAAGATGGATAAGAGCAGTGTTCATGATGTGGTTCTCATCGGTGGATCAACTAGGATTCCCAAAGTTCAGCAATTACTTCAAGATTTCTTCCCATCAATGGGAAGGAGCTTTGTAAAAGCATCAACCCGGACGAAGCAGTATCTTTTAAAGAGGGTCTTAAAGAGGTTTTTTCGGCGACCGGAAAACCAACCAAAAACGGTTGCGGAAGGTCACGCTGGTGTAAAGGGAGGGGAAAGTGGGAAGGGAAGGGATACAAAGAAAATTGGTGGAAGGAAGAGGAGATCGGAAATTTTAATGGGATGGGGGAGAGAATGGGATGTATCAAAGTAGAGAGAGAAAGAAAATAGTGTAACTGATTAGCGTATTTAGTGGCTTAGGGCTAGGAGGTAACCAAAATTAAATTTTTACTATAAACCTTAAAAGGTATCTATAGAATATAATTTTTTTAAATGATATTTATTTAAAATAAATAAGGTGTTAACCTTTGCTATAAGAGGTAAAAATTCCTTTAATAATAAACTAACCCGGCCCATCACTCTTATTTTATTAAACCGACCCAACCCGATATTCTTTTTAATAAACCCCAATCTAATTTTATAGATGGAATCTATATATATATATTAAAACAAGAAAGTTACCATATATAATTGATATTATGGTGAAGCCAAGTGGCAAACTAATAAATGTCAATAGTATATGGTGACTTTATTCTATATTTGACTACTAGTATTAGTACCCGCGCGGATGCACGGACACTAATCATGTCATATATTTAAGTTATTTGGATTGTATGTAAATAATCTTAAAATTTACACTTTCTCAGTAAATATAGATAATCATGGGATATTAACTACATGAAAAAAATTAACCATTTTTTCTATTATTTTTTTTGATATCATTCTTGTCGGTGTCATTGGATCCTAAAAATAGTCAAAAAGCAAAATAATAACTCATATTTATTGCAAAACAATCAAATGTTGAGACAATGAATGACTCTTTAGATAGGACTTAACTCTTTTACCACTACTTGAACTCTTATCTGGTGTGTTGATATTTTAAGATTCTTTCTTAAAATTTCAGTTTCTAAAATATTATTTTTCAATAATAATTATTTTTATAATAATGTAATTGAAATTATTTTTCTTAATTCAAAACTCATTTTAGTTGGCTATCTAAAAATATAAAAAAATTCTTTAGCAAGTGAATTTTTTTTACTCCGTTTTGATATTTGACATTAACCATGTTAAATATCTGAGTTATTTGAATTATATGTAAATAATCTTAACATTTACACCTTCTAAATAATTATAGATAATCGTTAGATATTAATTAAGAAACACTACATTAAAAAAGACTAACATTTTCTCAATTCTCGTAGTGATAATTTTATTTTAGCACTATTCTCATAAGTGTCATTGGAACTTTAAAATAGCCACAAAGTAGAATAATAACTCATATTTATGGCAAAGCACAAAGGTTGACACGATATAAATGATTCTTTGATTACGACGTGACTCTTATACTACGACTTGAACTCTTATTTGGTATGATTTTATCTTTCCAAAAATATTTCTATTTTGAAATTTCAATTTCTAAAACTTTATATATATTATAATAATGATTATCTTTATAATAATGCAAGTGAAGATATTATCCTTAATTTAAAATTTACTTTAATCGGCTATCTAAAAATTTAAATGATTCTTTGGCTGAATTTATTTCAGTATGATTCCACTTTAAGTTTATCGATATCTCTAGCCCCAAAATTTGAATTTTTAATACCCTATATATACAAAAGTTTTGTTCTTTGAATCATTAAATGTTAAATTAGTTCAAGGATAGGAAATCTACTAGAATCATCAATCAAGTGGCAAGGGACTGGAATGCATATTATAATTATAATGCACATCCAAATGGTAGAATTTGGTTACTATGGAAAAGTAATGTGAATATCCAGATTATGAT
The DNA here is from genome assembly GCF_000715075.1 of Nicotiana tabacum. Lineage (NCBI taxonomy): Eukaryota > Viridiplantae > Streptophyta > Magnoliopsida > Solanales > Solanaceae > Nicotiana > Nicotiana tabacum. The sequence goes on from NC_134085.1 coordinate 186,028,705, forward strand.
GGTTGAGGATCAGTTTATTCATTATGAAATGCATGAGCTAAGTTCTAACTTTAAAGCTATGGTAACCATGATATATGTAAGTAATGATAGTAACCAGAGGAGTCAACTATGGAGGAAACTTATTCAAATAAGGAGTACAATCCAAGATTGTTGGTTATTATGTGGAGACTTTAATAATGTATTGCATACGAATGACAGAATTGGAACACCAGTTACACAAGGTGAGACACAAGGGCTACAGGATATGTTGCATGCTCTACAACTCATCCAATTAAAAAACTTGTATCATACTTGGTGTAACAAACAACAGCCTGGCAAAAGAGTATATAGTAGGATTGATTGGGCATTTGGGAACTTCGAATGGCTGCAACAATATGGCCATATTGAAGCAGAGTTCTTGAACCCGGAGGTATCTGATCATTCTCCTATCTTACTCCAATGCAGTCAAGGGTATCAGCAGAGGGGATTACATCCAAAGCCATTCAAATTGTATAGTTCAGTTATGGAGCATACTGATTTTAAAGGGATTGTTGATAGAATATGGAAGCAAAATATAAAGGCGGACCCAATGCAAAGAATCTGGCTAAGGTTAAAGATGCTGAAGAGAGACCTTAAAGGCTTGAATACTTATATGGCTTCCTACAAACATCAACTGAACCATGCTAGGCACAAGCTTGAAGTTATACAGATTCAACTCATGGTCCATCACTTGGATCAAGATTTGATTGAACAAGAAAGGGGGGCTTTGGTAGAGGCTGAAAAATGGAGCAATATAGAGGAACAGGTACTTAAGCAGAAGTCCAGAGCAAACTGGATTACATGTGGTGACTCAAACTCTAAGTACTTTCATGCTCAATGGAAGCTGAGGACAAGTAAGAATGCAATTATGTCAATCTATAAAGATGATGGAGCAAAGGTAACTGATCTTATACAGGTAGAGAATGAGTTCATCTCCTTTTTTACTAAGCTCATAGGTGAGAGGGGTAGTGTTCATAGATGTCCAAATACAGAAGTTATACGTCAAGATCCATGCCTTACTCTTCAGCAAAAAGAGGAACAGATCCAAGAGGTTACATTGGTGGAGATCCAAAATGCAATAAAAGACATGCCTCATGAAAAGGCCCCTAGTGTAAATAGATTTCCAATTGAGTTCTTTACTAAACACTGGCAGGAAGTGGGAGATGAGGTTTGTGATGCTGTCAAACAGTTTTTTGTAACTGGGAAGATGCATAAAGAAATTAGTAGTACTATTGTGACATTAATTCCTAAGGGGCAGAATCCTAGTCATGTTAAAAACTACAGACCAATAGCATGTTGTACAACCTTATACAAGATTATTACTAAGGTTATCACAGCAAGAATAAAGAAGGTAATTGGAGGACTGGTAGGAGAGTCACAATCAACTTTTATAGAAGGCAGATATATCACAGATAATATTCTCTTCACGCATGAGTTATTCAAAGGTTACAACAGGAAAGGTATTTCTCCGAGGTGTGTTTTAAAAGTTGATTTGAGGAAAGCTTATGACACACTAGAATGGGCATTCCTGGAAAAGGGTTCTGTTAGACATGGGCTTTCCTTATAAGTTCACAAGTTGGATTATGGAATGTATCTCTTCAGTAACCTATTCTTTGAATATAAATGGTGGGTTAACTAGGCCTTTTAAAAGAAAAAGGAGGATAAGATAGGGAGACCCAATGTCACCCTATCTTTTTATGTTGGCTATGGAATACTTACAGAGGGAATTTACACAGCTGATGAAAAATAAAAATTTCAAGTTTCATCCCAGATGTCAAAAGCTTGGAGTGGTGCATATTTGTTTTGCTGATGACCTGCTCATATTTTGCAGGACTGACTTGCAATCCATTATATTGTTAAGGCAGACTTTCCAAAAGTTTGTTGAAGCCTCAGGTCTTCAAGCAAATGTAGAGAAGAGTGCAACCTACTTAGCAGGTGTTTCAACAACCCAGAAACAAGATATATTATAAGAATTGGGGTTCTTTGAAGGGACATTACCATTTCAATATTTGGGGGTCCCTTTGGCATCAAAGAAAATTTCAGTTATTCAATGTTGGCCTTTAGTAGAGAAAATCACACAGAGGATCAATTGATGGACAACATGACTTTTATCCTATGCAGGGCGAGTGTAATTGATCAAGTCAGTACTATTTAGAATATAGTCATACTGGGCACAAACTTTTCTACTACCAAAGAAAGTAATGAAGATTGTTGAAGCTATCTGTAGGTCATTTCTGTGGATAGGTTCATCAACAGTTTCAAAAAAGGCTTTGGTTTCCTGGAAAATAATTTGCTTACCACAAGGAGCAGGTGGTCTAAATATGATGAATTTGGTGTTCTAGAATAGAGCTGCTGTAGCAAAGCACCTGTGGACAGTGGCAAAAAAGAAAGATTGCTTATGGATCAAGTGGATCCATACATTCTATATAAAACATCACACATTAGAGCATATACCAATACCCAAGAATGCAGCTTGGGCGATCAGGAAAATTCTGAAGTCAAGGAAATTCAATGGTGATGTTCAGGGTATCCAAGGTGATCTTATGAGCAGGTTGGATCAGCTACAAGAAGGTAATTCCTTTAGCATTAGGAAGCTGTATCGACTGCAATTCCCTCAACTCCCAAAGGTTCCTTGGAAAGGCATTGTGTTGGAACCAAAAGTGCATCCCAGATTTAAGTTCATACTATGGTTAGCATTACAAAGGAGACTAGCTACAGTGGACAGACTGTTAAAGTATGGTGTTCAAATTCCTCAACAGTGTATCCTCTGTAAGCTTACTGATGAAACCTTCGATCATCTATTTTTTGAGTGCTCTGTGACGAATGAATTGTGGTCGAGGCTATTGAAATGGCTGGGACATTGTAAAACTATTCGAGATTGGCAAAGTGAGGTGGCATGGATAAGTCACATTGCCACAAAAAAGAGTGGACACTGGGAAATTGTTACTTGTGTTTTTGGTATGATGATTTATACCATATAGAGAGAAAGGAACAAAATTCGATTCCAGGGGGGTATAGTAAACGTGAACAGCGTGTGCAGAGAGATAACAATTCATATACACACGAGAGGGCAAGAAATACAATATTGGAAAGGAGCTCTTACAACTCTCAATTGGTATCCGTAATAGGTATATTTTATCCTTTGATGTATTCTTGTTTTGACGTATTAGATTTAATCAGCTGTTAGTTTTGTTTGGTCACTTAGATATAGTGATGAATTCACTTAGTCTACAAGCTAGGGCTGTGTATTTAGGGATGTAGATGGTATGCATCTACCTGTTTTGTAAAGTTTTTTTTTGGAATGAAATAGATAAGCTATTTACCAAAAAAAAAATGTTAAATTAGTTTATTATTATTATTATTATTATAAAATATTGCATATATTGTCTTAAAATTGTCAAGTAGTTTATTTTTCGACACCATACTTGGCTTAACTTCAATGCAAACTACTCAAATTGCATTCCAATTCAAATTCGAATACCATATCAGTTTGTTAGTAATAGTGATTTTTTTTAAAACGACACATAATGTAAATTAAACAAAAATATTCAAAGATATCCTTGTCTTATAATGTATTTGAGTTGAAAAAAAATATATTTGAAATCGATGAGATTAACTTTCAAATTTTTTATACTCAACAAAGATGAAAGATAAGAAGAAATTTGTTTTCATCTTTTATTTCTCGTTTTTAGATCTTTCTAATATTTTTCAATATTTATTTTCTTTTATCTTATTTTTTATGTCATTATTTCTTTTGTTACAAAAAAATAATTTATTTCACTATAAAAGGATGAGTTTTAATAAAAGTTGTCTACATATGAACTTTAATTATATTTTTAGTCTTTGATTGAAATTATTTCATATTTTTCTTTTGGTTTTATCTAATCAACCTAAATAGGTGCTCACTCGACCGCTTAAATTTAAAAAATTTAATTAAATGATGTGTAATTTATATATAATCCATATATAATATGTTTATAATCGTGTGTTATCAGTATATCATCTATCTATATTATAAAAAGTAAATAATAAATATGGCCAGATATTATGTATATATTCCATAAAATTTCGATTTTTTGAGTTTATCCATAATATAACTTCTATTATAATAATTTTAAAACTCTCTACTAATGTTCAAAAATATCTTATCTTTTTATTATCTTTGAATAAAAAAAGTAAAGAGTTTTTTCGAAATAATTTATTTACATTTAAAAAACTTTTACATTTGGTTTTTCACTCACCTAACCTAGTATTAGCACCCGCGCGGATGTGCGGACACTAATCATGTCAAATATTTATTTATTTGAATTATGTGTCAATAGTCTTAGAATTTAAACCTTCTTGATAAATATAAGTAATTATTGGATATAATTAAGAAACACTGCATGAAAAAGATTAACCATTTCTCAGCGGTGTCATTGGATCCTGAAAATAGTCAGGAGGCAAAATAATAACTCATATCTATGGCAAAACAATCAAAGGTTGAGACTATGAAGAATTCTTTGGATACGACTTGACTCTTGTATTACTACTTGAACTCTTATCTGGTGTGTTGATATCTTTCAAAAAATATTTCTATTTTAAAATTTCAGTTTCTAAAATTTTATTTTTCAATAATAATTATGTTTATAATAATGGAACTAAAATATTATCCTTAATTCAAAAACTCAGTTTAGTAGGGTATCTAAAAATTTAAATAATTCTTTAGCCAGTGAATTTATTTTTTCCAGTATGACTCCATTTTGATACTTGACACTAACCATATTAATCATTTGAGTTATTTGAATTATATATAAATAACCTTAAAATTTAGACATTCTATATAATTATAGATAATCGTTAGATGTTAATTAAGAAATATTATATGAAAAAAAACTAATATTTTTTCAAATCTCGTAGTGATTTATTTTTTGCACCATTCTTATTGGAGTCATTGGAACTTAAAAATAGTCACAAAGCGAAATAATAACTCGTATTTATGGCAAAGCACAAAGGCTTACACAATATGAACGACTTTTTGGTTACGACATGACTCTTTTATTATGACTTAAACTCTTCTCTGGTATGTTATTATCTTTCAAAAAATATTTTATTTTGAAATTCTAATTTTATTTTGGTATGTTGTTATCTTTCAATAATGATTAGCTTTATATGATGCAAGTGAAGATATCATCCTTAATTTAAAATCCACTTTAATAGACTATCTAAAAATTTAAATGATTTTTTAGCCGACAAAACTTTATTTCAGTATGGCTCTATTAGTTTATTGATATCTTTAGCCACAAATTTTAAATTTTGAATACCCTATATATACAAATTTTTTGTTCTTTGAATCATTAAATTGTTAAATTAGTTGATTGTTATTATATAACATTGCACATACTGTCTTAAAATTACCAAGTAGTTTTTTCTCAACACTATACATGGCTTAACATCAATGCAAACTACTCAAATTGCATCTAAATTCAGATTCGAATATCATATCAGTTTGTTAGTAGTAGTAATTTTTTGAAAACGACACACAATGTAAATTAGGAAAAAATATATTCTAAGATATCCTTATCTTATAATTTATGTATTTGAGTTGAAAAAAATATTTTAAATCGATGAGATCAGCTTCCAATTTTTTTATACTCAACATAGATAAAGAAAAGAAGAAATTTGTTGCCATCTCTATTTTCTGGTTCTTAGATGTTCCATACATTTTTTCTATATTTATTTTCTTTTATCTTATTTTTTATGTCTTTCACTCTTTTGTAACAAAAAATTAATTTATTTCGCTATAAAAGGATGATTTTTAATAGAGATTGTCCACATAAGAAATTTATTTATATTTTTAGTCTTTGGTTAAAATTATTTCATATTTTTCTTTTGGCTTTATCTAATCAACCTAAATATGTGCTCACCTAACCACTTAAATTAAAAAATTAAAGAATGTGTAATTTAGATATAATCCATATATAATACGTGTATAATCATGTATCGTCAGTATATCAGCTATAAAAGATCAACGATAAATCTGGACGGATATTTATGTAAATATTCCACAAAATTTCGGTTACTTGATTTCATCCATGATATGACTTCTATTATAATAATTTAAAAATTCTCTACTAAAATTCAAAAATATATTATCCTTTTATTTTTAAAATTACATTATATTTTTAAAAATAATCACATTTTGAAATAATTTTTTTACATTTTTTTAAAAAATATTTGGCGTCATACCATTTATTTTTAAAATATACTTTTTGTTATACTTGAAAATCGATATAGAAACTACCCATTAGAAACCAATATTCCCCTTGCTGAAATTCGAGAAACCATTCACATAATTTAATGATACAAAACTAATATTCTTCAACGAAAAAAATATTATACCCCTGCAATGATGGCTTGACTGCAACTAAATGAAAAGGTTTCAATACCCTTTAATTCCTAAAAGATGCTAAATTAAAAGTAATGATAACAATTGTATAACCAATATTTTGTTATTTTTTTATGTCCATTTATATAATTTGACTCTTCAAACAAACATTCTTCAATTTTTTTTTTTTTGAATATTAACACATTATTGTGATGTTTCTTTCTATACCATGTTGCTTTACTTCATTATATATGTAAATAAACTTTTATTTGATTTTTAAACTCCTTTTTGTTATTTTAATAAACATAGACATGTACCCTATATATTATATTTATTTTAAAAGAAATCTGCTTTATTCAAATCTAGCTATAGTGTTTTAAATAACTATAATTATAGGGTTTTAGATGTGAAAGAGTTTAGAATTATATGGAAATTTTTTTTCCTTTTTTTCCAGAGGCAAAGTAATATTTAAATAATTATAAAAAATTAACAAAAGTTCTTAACATTATTGCATATGATCATTAACTGAATTAAGCATGACAACATGATAACAAAAGATAAATTTCTTTTTATTTTTATTTTAATTCAAACTTTAAAACTTTATATATAAAATTCAAAATTACCTTTTAGTTCAAATACAAATAATATATATATATATTTGAATTAAAAGATAATTTTGAATTTATATATAAAGTTCTAAAATTCGAATTTAAATTAAAAATAAAATTTATCTTTTTTTATCATGTTATCATATGCAATCATGTTAGGAACTTTTGTTATTTTTTCTAATTATTTAAATACTACTTCGCCTCTAGCAAAAAAAAACTACTCCATATAACTATAAAACTCTTTCACATTTAAAATCCTATAAGTATAGTTCTTTGAAACACTGTAGCTAGATTTGAATAAAATGAAATTCTTTTAAAATAAATGTAATATATAGGGTACACGTCTATGTTTATCTAAATAACAAAAAAGAGTTTACAAAACCAAATAAAAGTTTACTTACATATATAATAAAGTAAACATACATGCTGGAGAAAGAAACATCACAAAATCCGTCAATATTAAAAAAAAAAAAGTTGTTTCTTTTTTCTTCTTGAAAAATATTTGTTTGAAGAGTCAATTTGCATAAATGGACATCAAACAAATAACAAAACTTTGGCTATACAATTGCTATCATTAATTTCAATTTAGCACATTCAAAGAATTAAAGGGTGGAGTTGAAACCCCTTCATTTAGCTGTAGTCAGACCAATATTGTAAGAATATAATATTTTTTTCGATTATGCGAAAGGTTTTTTTTTTCAAACTCAACAAGAGAGAAATTGGTTTCTGATTGATAGTTTCTATAACGACTTTTAGTGTAACAAAGAGCATATATAAAGAAGAAATTGGTATGACGTGAATTTTTTTAAAATGTAAACAAATTATTTCGAAAAAACTCTTTACTTTTTTTAATTTAAAGATAATAAAAAGATAAGATATTTTTGAACATTAGTAGAGAGTTTTATAATTATTTATAATAGAAGTTATATCATGGATAAACTCAAAAAATCGAAATCTTATGGAATATTTACATAATATCCGGCCATATTTATTGTTTACTTTTTATAGCTAATATAGATAGATATATACCGATAACACATGATTATAAACATATTATATATGGATTATACATAAATTACACATCATTCAATTTTTTAATTTAAGTGGTCGGGTGAACACCTATTTAGACTGATTAGATAAAGCCAAAAGAAAAATATGAAACAATTTCAACCAAAGAGTAAAAATATAATTAAAGTTCATATGTAGATAATATTTTATTAAAACTCATCATTTTATAATGAAATAAATTAATTTTTTGTAACAAAAAATATAATGAAACAAAAAATAAGATAAAAGAAAATAAATATTGAAAAAAAGTGTCAAAAAGATCTAAAAACGAGAAATAAAAGATGACAACAAATTTCTTCTTATGTTTTATCTTTGTTAAATATAAAAAAATTGAAAGTTAATCTCATCGATTTCAAATATTTTTTTTCCAACTCAAATACATAGATTATAAGATAAAGATATCTTACAATATTTTTTTAATTTACATTATATATCGTTTTTAAAAATCACTATTACTAACAAACTAATATGATATTCGAATTTGAATTGGAATGCAATTTGAGTAGTTTGCATTGAGGTTAAGCCAAGTATGGTATCGAAACATAAATTACTTAATAATTTTAAGACAATATATACAATGTTTTATAATAATAATCAACTAATTTAACATTTAATGATTCAAAGAACAAAATTTTTGTATATATAGGGTATTAAAAATTCAAATTCTAAGGCTATAGATATCGATAAACTTAAAGTGGAGTCATACTGAAATAAATCCGACCAAAAAATCATTTAAATTTTAGATAGCTGATTAAAGTAAATTTTAAACTAATGATAATATCTTCACTTGCATCATCATAAAGATAATCATTATTATAATATATGTGAAGTTTTAGAAATTGAAAATTCAAAATAGAAATATTTTTTAAAGATAAAATCATACCAAATAAGAGTTCAAATCGTAATATAAGAGTTACGTTGTTATCAAATAACCGTTTATATCATGTCAACCTTTGTGTTTTGCCATAAATATGAGTTATTATTTAACTTTGTGGTTATTTTTAGGTTCCAATGAAACCTATGAGAATAGTGCAAAAATAAAATTATCACTACGACAATTGAGAAAATGTTAGTATTTTTTCATGTAGTGTTTCTTAATTAATATCTGACGATTATCTATAATTATTTAGAAGGTTTAAATGTTAAGGTTATTTACATATAATTCAAATAACTCAGATATTTAACATGGTCAATGTCAACTATCAAAATGGAGTAAAAAAAATTCACTAGCTAAAGAATTGTTTATATTTTTAGATAACCAACTAAAATGAGTTTGAATTAAGAATAATATTTTCAATTACATTATTATAAAAATAATTATTATTGAAAAATAATGTTTTAGTAACTGAAATTTTAAGAAAGAAATATTTTTAAGATATATCAACACACCAAATAAGAGTTCAAGTAGTAGTACAAAAGTTAAGTTTTATTCAAAGAGTCATTCATTGTCTCAACATTTGATTGTTTTGCCATAAATACAAGTTATTATTTTGCTTTCTAACTATTTTTAGGATCCAATGACACTGGCAAAATGATATAAAAAGAAATAGAAGAAATAGTTAATTTTTTTTATATAGTTAATATCCAATAATTATCTATATTTACCGAGAAAGTGTAAATTTTAAGATTACTAAAATACAATCCAAATAACTTATATTTGACATGATTAATGTGTTGACAATAATAAGATCCCAAATTTCTGACGAATACAGTGTTTTTGCTGAATAATAAAGCTGAAGATAATCCGGAATAAGAAGTCCCTTCATAATCTCCAGCCTTCCAAAATTGCTTACTCTCCAAAGAAGAACCTAACTCCTTATTATTGCTTCCACTAGGCGGCGGAGCCGGTAACGACAACGGGGTTTCCTTGGGCGGAGGCAAAGGATCCAAAAATCCCAACGACAATGGGAAATTCACATCCTCCACACTCTTCCTTTTCTTCTTCGACCTATTACTGCCAATAAAACCGTCCGAATCAGAATCGGAGTCGTCACTACTGCTTAGGTCAATAAACACCGATTGAGTCGCCGGTGAAGAAACCGCCGCCGGCTTCTTTATCATAAACCCTTCCAAAAACGAAAATGGGGTGTAAAAGAGTATTTAGTGAAGAATTTAACGAAGTAAAAGGAAAGGGAGATTCAAGAATTTTAGATGAAGAGACGTATACAGGGTTTCACGTACACGGCGATGTTTAATGAACCGTTGGATCTACTTGGGATTTGTGTCCGTTTTTTTTTGCATTGGTTCCCTTTTCTTCTGTTGATCCAGCTTTGGGGTTTATTAAAAAGAATACCGGGATTAACCAACAACCAAAAACAAATTAACCGGGAAAAAAAAGAAGAATATCGGGTCGGGTTGGTTTAATAAAATAAGAGTTATGAGCCGGGTATGTTTATTATTTAAAATCAGTGTATAGATGGAATGCACCATATTGTGACATGTGTCAAAATTTGGTGCTAAAATTTTTATTAGCGAGGTTTGTTAAAAAAAAAGGGTATACATGACCCACCTTATACACGACAAGGGCAGGATTGAGTCCACCTTTTAACGATTTCGTATAGTTTTCTGGCATATCTGGACCTTTTCCGTTTTTAGAATTGTACTAAGGGTAGAACTATCCTACTATATAAAGGAGACAATTTTTATCCAAGAGGGATATTATAACACGCATATCAGGGCAATATACATTTGTTTTCTCTGTTTCTAAGCTATTCAAAGGTTTTGATTCTTGTTCATAAATTTTCATATATATATATTGCCAACGAATCGAAGGCAGGTTAATTGTTAAGCTCACAACCGAGCCCGCACTCAATATTACTACTGGTTTGGTTGTTCATTCTATCTTTAATTTGTTATCTAACGTTATTAATCACTTGTATTGAATGAGTCCACATATCCTTATAGCTGTATATAAATTCAATTGTTATCAATTTTAAGGATAAACACCACTAAAAGGAAAAAACGCTTTATACAACAATAAAAAATTCACTTCAATGCGAGACCTCTGATTAAGAGTAGAGAGATCTTATACTTTGATAGTCAAAGCAAACATTTTGCTTAGCCTCCAAGCTTACAAAGACATGATCCACAAGTAAAAAAATTGCCAGAAACAAAATAAGGATTCCACACTTAAAAAATAACCAAAATGTGCTCAAAGAAGAAAAAATGGATTTTATAGACAATTATTTACTAAAGACATTATAAATAGAACTTTATTGAAGAATTCTTGTTGTTAATATTGTGTGTGTGTGTGAAAGAACATTATATCTGTCACACCTTCTTTTTGCGTGCCCGCCCCAGTTTTTCCAATTTAAGTGACAATATTCGAAATGTGATTATTTATTTAATTCAGAGTCGCCACTTGGGAAGGGTTTGGTTTTTGGTGTCCCAAGTCACCGGTTTATCTTGAATCCCAAATCGAGGAAAATTTTCGACTTTTCCAAATGAAGTCTGCGAACCAGAAATTCTAAGTAAGGAATTCCGTTGACCCGAGGGAAGGTGTTAGGCACCCTCGAATCCCGTGGTTCTAGCACGGTCGCTTAAATTGTTATAATGGCTAATTATCTGATCTAAATACATGTTGTGACTTACGTGCTTTTATTAAGTTTAAACTACTTTTATTATTATCATTTATTTTATAGAATTGCAACGTCGTGAAAATGCATCTCGAACCACGTCACAATCAATGCGCCCGTGATCGTCAACACATTTTGACTTCGTTGAGATTTGGATTTGGGTCACATCAATGTGCACCCGAAATTAAGAATATGATTTAATTAAGCCGCACCTAAAGAGTCTAACGTGTTATTGTCTTCGGAGAAGGCAGGGAAATTCACTAGACCGCCCATCTCCAAATTCTAAATGTTTATTATGGTTAATTATTGAGGGCCCCGCAATGTGTATCTTTCTTTAAACGGGGCTCATCTCGTTATTTTAAAAGAGATATCCTAAAGTGGCTACATTTTCTATTATGTTTGTCTCTAAAATAGAAAGGGAAAAGGTACGTGCTAATTTACCTGCATGCCTTTTAACTAAATCCGGATTTCCTGTCAATCGTTTGATTCATTTGGTTAATTGTTTGCAAGATGAAGAACGCAGTATCTCGTGGAACCTGCTTCTAATTTTAATGAAAATTACATACAAGCTGGTGAAACGCTACAACTACTCCGAACATTTCTTGAGTTGAACTTAACTAAACTTATTTAGGCTAGATTAAAGGATTTAGCTGCTAGACATTGTTACTAATGGGACTTGAACGTGACCCTATGTACTGCCTAACGAAACCCAAAAAAAGGGACTAAAATGAAACAGAAACAACATTGTATAAGGTCGGAGTATACATACCCCGTACTAACAAACAACTACCGAACTAAAACACAAAGGGCTAAACTCAGTCGAGTATCAGTACATACTTTCATACTATTGAATTATAAACTAATCAATTTTTTACAGACCCGTTAATGTACCATGAATATTACAACAAATACTTGAACTTCTTCAACCTTTTTCATTTCATGCTTTCGAACTGTTTCAGTTACATCAATATGGGACTCGAACTGTGTACCTGGAATGCTGAAATGCAAAGAAGAAGAGGAGAATAACAGGGAAGATCAGCAGCAGCAGGGATCAGAGTAACAGCAACAATCAAAGCAACACAGCAGAGCAGGTTCTATTGCAAGGAATGGGACTATAGTTGACGGGAAAGTAGCCAAATGATAGCAGCACACAGTGTAGTAGAAACAGAACTCCAGACAATCCAATTCCGAGATAAACCAAATGCAACAAACACTACCAGTAATCTCGATTGAAACTTAGAAGAAGCAATACTACCTAACAGATTGACAACAGATGAACTTCAGACAAACAAAAACCAAGTTTCTGATTTCCTGTCTGTTTTTTTTTCTTGCTCTCTTTCTATTTCTATGTATATATGTGTATCTATGTATGTCCCCAGCCCTCTCTTCTCAGATCTATCTCCCCTTTAAAACTGATGGAAGTCCTTCCCTTTTATAAGCCTTAACCTCAGCCCTTTAACAGCCTGTTAGACCAAAAGAACACCCCTCCCATGTGCTATCTTCTTTTCAGTTTCCACTTAGCTATTTAAGTATTAAACCCATGACATTCCCTTGGCAGGCTTAACTTTTTAGTAAGGTTTATTATTTCTGAAACTAAAGCAAAGTATGGGCAGCAGAATGTGATCTGACAGCATGTGTTGTCAACTATTTTATTCAAAAGCCCTTATGCAGGGCACAGGCTGTGGACAAATGCACCTGTGGTGCACCAATGCACATGTTGTGCACAAGTGCACATGCCCTGCAATTTTAGAACTATAACTAAACAAAACATTTGATTTTACATTCCTGATTCAAATTAACAATTATAAGTACTAAACTCAGTTCCTGATTGATTCAAACAAATGTGTCCAGAAGCAAATCGATTTGTTATTGTTCAGGCAGTTGAAACTAATTGACGACACATGTCGACTCGACTATATTAATCATAACATGCACAATCGTAGCCAAAAATCAGACATTTAACAGTATCGACACATGATTTGAATTGTACTGACCAAACAGAATTGTACTCGAGGAATCAGTTAATTGGTTCAAATTTGAGATTCAGTTAATTGCACAACACATACATACATACGCATTATCAGAACAAGTAGAAGAAGGACTCAATCAAACGCAGAGGTTCAGGCAAGGTGGACAGGACACAAGTTGATAAAATTCGAAACACAAATTTCACAACAACATGAACAGCCTTTTGAACAAACATGGACTAACAGAATAAAGAAAAGAAAGCAAAACTCACCTTAAATCCCGAAAAATCAAAAGCCTTAACTTGGACTCGAACAGACCTTTCTTAAGGCTGAACTGACTTTAATCGAAGTGTTTCTCATATGAGAAACACTTCGATTAAGGTCCATTAGACCTTAATCTCTTGGTTTAGACAAGATACGGACCAGTGACGAGGAACCCTAAGGTTCCAAAAATTAGATCCGGGATTCATGCTTCCCTGGTCAGATTCGGGCCAAACCACGCATGGTTTGGTCACGAGGGGGGTCTGGGGACTGTCTGGTATGAATTTAGGGCAGATCGGTGTAGATCGAGTTTTGACTCGAATTTTCAAATGAAGATTCGAGAAGGTGGGATGAGATTCGAGGTGTGTGGTTGGTGGATTTGGGTTCAGGACGGTGAGGAGCATCTATGGTGTTAAGGGTAGGGTCACCGGCGTCCATGCCGCCGGCTTTCATGGTGAAGGTATACAGGGGCGGCTAGGGTTTGGAGGGATGGGGTCTGGTGAAGACGACCTAAGGCAGGAGGGGTTTGGATTAGGGCGCGGGGTGAAGGGGGAAGGGTTTATATACGGGGTGGATGGCTTGATCTCAACCGTTAGATCAATCTAGATCTACGGTCTGGATCTGAGGGCTTAAGTGGAACGGTGTCGTTTGGCTTAGTAAGGGTCAAGGTTGGTTCGGGTAGAACGGGTCGGGTTCATTAGTGGGTTATGGGGTGTGAGATCTTGGCCGTTGATCAATCTGAGATCAACGGCCCAGATCATACTGGATTAAACGGTGTCGTTTGGATGGCTAGGGGCTGAACTGGACTGGACCGGGTAATTTGGGTTGGGTTGTCTGTTTGGGCCCTGAATTAAAGTGAAAATCAGCCCAAACTGATTTTCAAACCCAATTTTGCACTCTCTTTTATTTTTTTTATTTTAAAACAAAACCTAAGTAAATCAAATTAAAATTAAATAAACACTTAATACAATTATTTACACACATATATTAAAATATTTAAAACAGGTAAAATCAAACAAAACAAAAATCACGGACCAAGATGCCTATTTATGATTTTCTATTTAACAACCGGATTACGGTTCAAATTACGCATGACACATATATTTTTTGTATTTTGTTTTAATAAAATAAAATGGGCAAAAATCATAAATAATTAACAAAGTGCCATGTAAAAATCCAAAAATTGTACAGCAGGACCAATTGTTATTATTTTTATTTCTTTTGGAGCGATTGTCGCGCGAAACAAAAATCACGTGCTCACAGCTGCCCCTCTTTGTTCGGAAACACGAAGAGTTTTCGTGCAAAGATAAAGTGAGCGTGTATGAGCGATTTTTGCCTATGGACTACTCCGTGTGAAGCATGTTTTTGAAAGATCTGACTGAATCTTGCTTCAAAAATTTCCTACATATCCTGGGCTAAACAGGAATCAGGTCAATGTAGTTCGGGAAGCTTCGGTAGCTGGGACTACCATGCGATTGCAATGCTTGATGTTACTGCTGTTGCTGTAATCACCACTGCTTTACTGACCGCCTTATTACAACCAAAGAAAAATTGAAACTGAACTTAAATACTTATATGCATGTCAACTGCTAGTTACAAGATCCCTATCTATGATTCTTTTGCGACTTGATCATGGGTCTTAGCTGATTTTGCTTGGAGACTTCGATCCGAATCTTGATGCTTGCGAGTTGTAGGTGCTTGCTTATTCTCTGGGATGCTGAGTGAGGCGTGACTGGCAGAGTTTTGAATCTTAATCCAATGTTGGAGTCGATCCGCATTCCATTTAACTCCGATATCTCGGGATATCTTCTTTTTGTCTTTTTTTTTATTCTGAGTTGAGACTCACTTCGTGGGTCATTTCGATCCGTGTGGCTCGAGGTTAGACCTGCGAACGAAATTTTCTGCCCCAGTTTCACTAGGAAAATTTCGTGAATTATTAGCCAGGAAGTTCATAAAATTGATGAAAGAGGATATGCATGCTCAGTTCAGGGTTGGGGCCCTAATACCGACTAGCTGGGGAGAAGTTTGGTTTTAGAGTTGAAACTCTAATACTGACCAACTGGGGGAAAGTTCAGTTTAGGGTTTAAAACCCTAATGCTGATTAAGAGAAAAAGTTCAGTTTAGGGTTTAAAACCCTAATGCTGACTAAAAGGAAAAAAGTTCAGTTTAGGGTTTAAAACCCTAATGCTGACTAAATGAAAAAGTTCAGTTTAGGGTTTAAAACCCTAATGCTGACTAAATGAAAAAGCTCAGTTTAGGGTTTAAAACCCTAATGCTGGCTGAAAGGAAAAAGTTCAGTTTAGGGTTTAAAACCCTAATGCTGACTAAAGGAAAAATTCAGTTTAGGGTTTAAAACCCTAATGCTGACTAAAAGGAAAATTCAGTTTAGGGTTTAAAACCCTAATGCTGATTGCATGAAAAAGCTCAGTTTAGGGTTTAAAACCCTAATGCTGGCTGAAAGGAAAAAGTTCAGTTTAAGGTTTAAAACCCTAATGCTGACTAAAAGAAAAATTCAGTTTAGGGTTTAAAACCCTAATGCTGATTGCATGGAAAAGCTCAGTTTAGGGTTTAAAACCCTAATGCTGGCTGAAAGGAAAAAGTTCAGTTTAGGGTTTAAAACCCTAATGCTGACTAAAGGAAAAATTCAGTTTAGGGTTTAAAACCCTAATGCTGATTGCATGGAAAAGCTCAGTTTAGGGTTTAAAACCCTAATGCTGACTAAAGGAAAAATTCAGTTTAGGGTTTAAAACCCTAATGCTGATTAAAGGAAAAATTCAGTTTAGGGTTTAAAACCCTAATGCTGATTGCATGGAAAAGCTCAGTTTAGGGTTTAAAACCCTAATGCTGGCTGAGTGGAAAAAAGTTCAGTTTAGGGTTTAAAACCCTAATGCTGACTAAAGGAAAAATTCAGTTTAGGGTTTAAAACCCTAATGCTGATTGCATGGAAAAGCTCAGTTTAGGGTTTAAAACCCTAATGCTGATTGCATGGAAAAGCTCAGTTTAGGGTTTAAAACCCTAATGCTGGCTGAATGGAAAAAAGTTCAGTTTAGGGTTTAAAACCCTAATGCTGACTAAAGGAAAAATTCAGTTTAGGGTTTAAAACCCTAATGCTAATTGCATGGAAAAGCTCAGTTTAGGGTTTAAAACCCTAATGCTGGCTGAATGGAAAAAAGTTCAGTTTAGGGTTTAAAACCCTAATGCTGATTGCATGGAAAAGCTCAGTTTAGGGTTTAAAACCCTAATGCTGGCTGAATGGAAAAAAGTTCAGTTTAGGGTTTAAAACCCTAATGCTGACTAAAGGAAAAATTCAGTTTAGGGTTTAAAACCCTAATGCTGACTGCATGGAAAAAAGTTCAGTTTAGGGTTTAAAACCCTAATGCTGACCAAAGGAAAAATTCAGTTTAGGGTTTAAAACCCTAATGCTGATTGCATGGAAAAGCTCAGTTTAGGGTTTAAAACCCTAATGTTGGCTGAATGGAAAAAAATTCAGTTTAGGGTTTAAAACCCTAATGCTGATTGCATGGAAAAGCTCAGTTTAGGGTTTAAAACCCTAATGCTGGCTGAATGGAAAAAATTCAGCTTAGGGTTTAAAACCCTAATGCTGACTAAAGGAAAAATTCAGTTCAGGGTTTAAAACCCTAATGCTGATTGCATGGAAAAGCTCAGTTTAGGGTTTAAAACCCTAGTGCTGGCTGAATGGAAAAAAGTTCAGTTTAGGGTTTAAAACCCTAATGCTGACTAAAGGAAAAATTCAATTCAAGGTTTAAAACCCTAATGTTGATTGCATTGAAAAGCTCAGTTTATGGTTTAAAACCCTAATGCTGGCTGAATGGAAAAAAGTTCAGTTTAAGGTTTAAAACCCTAATGCTGACTGGCTGGGGACAAAGTTCGAGAATACTAAACGATCTCTTTTTTTTTGAATTTTCTTGTTTTAGTAGAAGATAAAAGGGAGTTTCGTGGAAACTTACCTTTCGAGTGAATTCATCATTGCCAAGGTATTTCTTGTACCCGCGTACCTTCTTCTTTGGGCGACACCTGCTTCTTGCACGGTTGTCTTGGATTATACCTGTTTCAACTTTTCAGACAAAAAACAATTGTTAGTTCGGAAATAACGGTCAGTTTGGTGACCTTGATCATTCCCGGTTGCTTTGTTGTGTCTTCATTTCTGTTGCGAAATCCCGCCATTGATTTGATTCACATGCCGAAACCCTTTAGACCGCTCAGGCTTGTATTTCCAGATTTTGTGATGATTTGCCTCGTAAGGCTCTTTTTTATTTTTCTCTTTTTTTTTGTGTGTCTCGTTTTGCTTGGAGGTTCTCAACGGGGATTTTATTGGAGGTATTCTGTGGGGATTGGTACAACAGGAAGCTCTGTGGGGGGGGATATTTACAAAGTGGATTCTTTATGGGGATTTTGTACAACGGGGTATGCTGGGGATTTGTTTCAAAGCGGGCTTTCTAGGGTTTGTTGGGGTAAGCTTGTTGGGGAATATTTACAAAAGGACTCGCTGGGGAAATTCCAACGGGGATTGTACAAAGAGAGACTCTGTGGGGATTTGTACAAGGAGAGACTCTGTGGGGATTTGTACAGAGGGAGACTCTGTGGGGATTCGTCCGAAGGCGGACTTGCTGGGGGAAATTTCTCTTTTTCCTCTTTACTTTGAACACCATCAAACATCATGATTCATCAGGCTTGGACGAACGTACCAACGAAACGAGGCGTTTTCCTTCATGAAATGGAATTCCGTGCAACCAAACCTACCACCTGTCCTTTCCGGTACATCTAGGACTTGGGCCTAAACATAAAAGAGATTCGAAGAAAAACAAAGAAAAGATAAAACGAATTTTAGAAAAAGAGTACCCCCTTCGGGACGAGAAAGACTTATCTGAGGAAGATAATGCTGGCTTTAAATGACATGACATGCTCTTTGGACTGGACGCCTGACTTTCCATGAGCTTGCGTTTCCCTCAACCAGAACGGATCTGTGATTCCAAACCTGGTGGAACTTTGCCGAAACCTCCTTGGGTGGGGTCACTCTTTCGGCCAACAGCGCCCTTTGCGGGTTTTCGCCGGCTGACCTTTCTCATTTCTCTTCCTGTCATCGCTTGATAGCACTCTTTGTGAGTTTTTACTAAACAAGCTCTCTCATTTTGGTTTCTCTACTCCCGTCGCCTCGTGGTGCCCGAAGGTTTTCACCGACGAGACTCTCTCATTTTATCTCTCTCAATTCAGAGTGTACCGGTCTCCATTTGTGACGCTTATTGGTTTCCCACTATATTTGGTAATTGATCTGAGGGCTTGTGCTTGGTAAAAAGAGGTGGATGATACCAACTTCTAAACTGCTCGACGTGCCCCGGTTTCAATTTCAGGGTGAATGGGATTTTATTGTTGGTGTGACTGAACCTCAGGGAGAGGCTGCCTACGTATCCTTTCGGAATCAAGTCAAACGTAGTTCAGGCCTCAATCAATTTTTGTTTTATTTTTTTTATTTTTATTTTTATTTTTTGTAAGCGGCTCAAAGGTTTGTAGAGAGAATTGGGTAGTGTTTGGGAAGTAGTGGGGAATAAAACCTTCGTCATTTCGAATGCGTCAAGACTACTGGAGTATAATTCAGACGTAGTATCTCTTGACTGCATCCGCATTTACTGCTGTGTCGGGGTCATTTCCTTCGATATCACCTAAATACAATGCTCTTCTCGGCAATATCTTCCTTATGATGTATGGGCCTTTCCAATTTGGAGCAAACTTCCCTTTTGCTTCCTCATGATGTGGCAGAATACGCCTCAGTACCAGCTGACCTACTTCGAAATTCCTGGGTCAGACTTTCTTGTTGTAAGCACGGGCCATCCTTCATTGGTACAACTGTCCGTGACAAACCGCGGCCATTCGCTTTTCATCAATCAACGTCAATTGCTCTAACCGAGTCTTGACCCACTCGCTGTTTTCGATTTCTGCTTTGACAATGGTTCGAAGCGAAGGAATTTCTACCTCTGCTGGTATTACCGCCTCGGTCCCATAAACCAAAAGATAAGGAGTCGCTCCTACTGACGTGCGTACTGTAGTACGATATCCCAACAACGCAAATGGTAACTGCTCATGCCACTGTCGGGAACCTTGGATTGTTTTTCTCAAAATCTTCTTGATGTTCTTGTTCGCCGCTTCTACAGCACCATTGGCCTTTGGCCGATAAGGAGTAGAGTTCCTATGCGTTATTTTGAATTGCTCGCATACATCTCCCATCAAGTGACTGTTCAAGTTTGCTGCGTTATCTGTAATGATAGTCGCAGGAATACCGAAACGACAGATAAGATTTGAGTGTACAAAATCCACTACAGCTTTTTTAGTGACCGACTTGAGAGTGACAGCCTCTACCCATTTCGTGAAGTAATCGATGGCAACCAGTATAAACCTGTGTCCATTTGAAGCTTTTGGTTCGATTGGTCCAATGACGTCCATGCCCCAGGCGACAAATGGCCAGGGTGCAGACATGGGATGCAGCTCCGTGGGAGGTGCATGAATCAAATCACCGTGCACCTGACACTGATGACACTTCCGAACGAAGCTAAAGCAATCCTTTTCCATGGTCATCCAGTAATAACCTGCTCGAAGGATTTTCTTTGCTAAAACATACCCGTTCATGTGAGGTCCGCACACACCTGTGTGTACTTCGTGCATGATCTTTCTTGCCTCCTCGATATCGACACATCTTAGAAGATTAAGGTCCGGGGTCCTTTTATACAACAATTCACCGCTCAGAAAGAAACCACTTGCATGTCGCCTAATGGTCCTCTTTTGATCTCCAGTAGCGTGCTCGGGGTATTCTTGTGTCTTCAGGAACCTCTTGATGTCATGGTATCAAGGCTGCGTATTTGATCCCGCCTCGATTACATTGCAGTAACCGTGTCTTTCCTTGATTTGGATTTCCAAAGGATCGACGTGGGCGTTGCCCGGGTAGGGTATCATTGAAGCCAAAGTAGCAAGTGCATCTGCCAGTTCATTGTGACACCTCGGGATATACCTGAACTCTATTGATGTAAAGCGCTTGCTGAGGTCCTCCACATGCTGTCGGTAAGGGATAAGCTTGACATCCCGAGTTTCCCATTCGCCTTGAGCTTGCCAGATAATCAGGTTAGAATCTCCCATGATTAGTAAGTCTTCGACATCCTGATCGATTGCCATATGCATGCCCATGATGCAGGCTTCATACTCGGCTGTATTATTTGTGCAAATTGGTTTTGGCCAAACTTGTTACAACCCATATCCACATGTGTTAGTTCATGCCATATATTAGTTAACATAAATCCAAGAAGGAATTATCTTTGAGATGATAAGAAGTCAATCCTATTGGTCTTAAGTGATACAAGAGTGTATAAGGGTGATTAACCAGTATTAGAAGTTAAACGAATCAAGGATGTTGTAACTCGAATTTTCAGGTAATCTAGCGGTGCTTAATACACTCAAGAGGTCATTTATGAAGGTATTTTAATCATATAATATCCGTATCATAAGTCTTGAAGTCAAACGAGTTATGAAACAAAAGTCGACAAAAGTTGTCGCAACTTAGGTTCATAATTTTACTTAAACATTAGGTCAAATGTTTCTAATCTTTTCTCATAATTTACAAGGAATTACGGGGTGATATACCAACAAAATTAAAGATCTATGAGTCTAGTTTCCAACGCATTAAACCTTTCATCGATACGATCTCGGAGTATAGAGATATTTGCATTTTTGCGAGACTGCGCCAAGTACCTCTCTATGGGGCCCACTAAGTCGGTTTAAGATATTTGGACCTATATAGGATACCTCCAAACCGTTTTAAGTCATTTCTTTTCACTATTTTCAGACCTTAGAACCCTAGGAACATCCTCTCAAGGTCCTCTCAAGATTCAAGACCCAAAAAAGGGCAAACAACACAAATCAAGTGTCGGGAATTCCGTGGCGCTAGTAAGTCTCTTGTTCTTCTTGTTGTTGCTCATTTTTGTGTCGTGTCAGCTCGTGTGGGAGGTTGTTTTAAAGGATTTATGTTCTGTAAATACTCCCTCATGTTCTTAATATCAATCCTAGGTGATTTCAAGCCTTCTAAAGTGATTCTAGTGCCGAAAAACACTAATTGATCGCTAGTTTCGCTTTTTTGTTGTTGTGGCAGCACTGGAGGGATATTTCATGGAAATTTAAGGTCAAATTGGAGTTGTTCTTTCTGTATAAAGGTAAGGAACCTCTTACTCTATATGTATTTAAGATTATCCAAGTTTCGGCTAAGCCATTGAAGCTAGAACTTGTGAGATATATATCGAAAGGCTTGGTAGTAATGTTATTGTTTTGTGGACTGTTTTGCGTTGTTGTTGGACTGCGTATTTTACTACTATCTTGTGGAGTTTTAGAGGAGGAAGGGTGTGGAGAAACACTATATATATGTAGGGTTATGGGCTGATAGTTTTTCGTAATATTTCCAGGTTGTTTGACACGACTACGGTGGTCGTCGTATGTATGGAGTGATTAGGCTATGTGTGGACTATTTTGGGAGGCTCAATATGTTTATTATTGATGTTGTTTGGGCTGTTTGGTGACTGTTTTGAATGGTGTGAGGTCATATATATAGGGGAGGTGCTGTCCGTTTCATCGTAATATAGGTTGTGGTCGATACATAATAGTTATGACGCTTAAATGATAACGATAGTATCGTTTCTCTTATTGTAGACTAAGGAGTTTTGACAATTGCATAGCTTGAGATTGGGGCAGTATATACAAGGTATGTGAGGCTATCCCTTTCCTTCTTTTGCATGACTCCAATTGTACATAATGTAATGAACGAGCTTCCAAGATACTCTACTCTTAGAAGCTAGCAGTACTTACATTGTTTTCCCTCTTATGGAACGATTGATGTTAATGTTACTTCTCTTATTCTTATGTTATCAATGTTGTTCGTACTTTCTAAATCTTATAAGGTTCATAGTGAAGAGTTAGTCCTAATAACGTGTATAGAGGATACCGACCTTACGTCACTCCGAAAGGTTTAGAATGTGATTCCATGAGTCGAGCATGCATTATATATATGTATCTATTTTACTCTACCGAGCCACGCTATAGTTGGCCGGGTACGGCACCTATTGTGCAACCACTTATCAGTTGGGTTTTACCGAGCTCCACGTGGCCGGGTACGATTCTACCGAGCCTATTATAGCCGGGTACGATATGATGATAATAATGCCCACAGAGGCGAATGCTTTAAAGGTTTATGTATTTATACATATGTATCATGCATTTCATGTAAGTAGCCCTCAGAGGTACTAAGATGTTACAGGTTGTATATTCTCTATCCTTGCTTACATTACTGATCGTATTTATGGTTCCTTGCCTTACATACTCAGTACTTTATTCGTACTGACGTCCTTTTATTTGTGGACGCTGCATGTCGTGCTGCAGGTCCTGATAGACAGGCAGGTGCAGCTCCCCCACCACAGTAGACTATCCAGTTCAGCGGTGATTGGCGAGATCCCTTCTCCGGACTTGCCTTGGTCTTGGTATGCAATTTTTGTTATAGACATTATGGGTATGTCGGGGCCCTGTTCCGGCTATGTTGCAACACTTATGTTCTTTTAGAGGCTCATAGATAGGTGTCGGCTCATGTATAGTTTGGTATGCCCTGTCGGCTAGTTTTTGTTGTATAGTCTTTCATAGTAGCGTGGTAGCTCATGCCTTATACGTAGTTTCTTGATTGTCTGGTCATCCCCTGCTATGTATGTTCATGGCGTCATATTTTATTGTTGGTTGTCCATGATCTAGGTCTACCATTTATATTGATCTCGTCAGCCTTAAAAGATAATAATGAAGGTTAGATGAAATGTACGTTGGTGCTCGGCAAGTGTGGTCGGGTGCTAGTCATGGCCCTTCAGTTTGGGTCGTGACAAACTTGGTATCAGAGCAAGTCTGTCCTAGGGGTTGTCTATGAGCCGTGTCTAGTAGAGTCTTGATTATGGATGTGTAGCGCGCCACATTTATAATCAGGAGGCTACATGACATCTAGGGTTGTTACCTTCTTCCTGAATCTAGATCGTGCGTAGAGTTGAGTCGTAAGTGTTCGTCTCTAATATTCACCTTGTTTTTTTCAGTGATGCCTTCGACTAGGAAGCAAACGATTAGTAGACGGCTTGATACAGCAGCGGAAGAGGGTACCAGTCAGGTGCCCCAAGTCAGAGCAGGACAAAGTGAGGCTCAAAGTGAGATGCCCTCTCATACCTCATCTACTCCATCTCCTCCAGAGGATATTAGAAGGCACCCAGCGCCTCCAGTTCCTCCGTCTGGCACTCCAGACCAGGATATGCGGAGTGCTTTGCAGTTATTGACTAGCTTGGTAGCTGCTCAGGCTCAGAGGCAGAATACAGGTGCTGCTGAGAAACCAGTTAGTACAAGAGTTCGTGATTTTATTAATTTAGACCCTCCAGTGTTTACCGGATCAGACCCCAAGGAGGACCCACAGACTTTTATTGACCAGGTTCATCGTACACTTCGGGTTATGCATGTTAGTGATACAGAGGCAGTAGAGTTGGCTTCTTATCGGCTACGGGATTTAGCGGTTCTCTGGTATGATAGTTGGGAGAGATCCAGGGGTCCGAACCCTCCTCCAGTTGTGTGGAAGGAATTTTCTGAGGCCTTTCTTCGTCACTACTTGCCAGTTGAGATACGACGAGCTAGAGTTGATAAGTTCTTGAACCTTAGACAAGGTAATATGAGTGTGCGAGAGTATAGTATGCAGTTTGATTCTTTGGCAAGGTATGCTCCACATATGGTGGCCGAGATGAGTGATAGGGTGCATATGTTCGTGAATGGGTTGGGACCACATCTGATAAATGAGTGTACGACAGCCTCCTTGGTGGAGGGCATGGATATTTCCCGTATTCAAGCTTATGCCCAGACCCTAGAGGATCGTAAGCGCCAGCAGAGGGCAGTTAGGGAGCAGGATAGGGGCCAGCATAAGAGGGCGAGATTTGCAGGGTATTCTGATGACTTCAGAGGCCGCATCAGGCCACAGTTTTCGAGGAGTTCGGCGCCACCTGTAGCTAGTGCTCCTCCACAGTTTCAGAGGCCTCGATATGATCGATCCTATTCTGGTCCAGGTCAGAGTTCGCGGGCATCTGGCTCGCAACATCACAGGGATACTAGTCAGATGAGACCCCCAACACCACATTGTGATCAGTACGGCAAGGCCCACTTTGGACTGTGTCGTCGAGGTTCTGATGCATGCTATTCGTGCAGGAAGCCTGGCCATATGATGCGGGAGTGTCCTAATAGAGGAGGTGATGGTATGGCTCAGCCGACTGGATCTGTGTCTGGTTCTTCCTCATCAGTTCGACCTCCAGCACGGGGTTTTCAGCAGTCGACAGGTCGTGGTAGGGGTAGAGGTGCAGTGCCGAGTTCGAGTGGTGCTCAAAATCGAACCTATGCTCTAGTAGGTCGACAGGATCTCGAGTCGTCTCCAGATGTTGTTACAGGTATTATATCTATGTTTTCTTATGATGTATATGCGTTGATTGATCCGGGATCTACATTATCCTATGTTACACCCTTTGTGGCTAATAAGTTTGGCATTGAACCTGAATTGATAAGTAAACCCCTCGCGGTATCTACTCCGATAGGAGATTCTGTGATTGCTAGAAGGGTATATAGAGGTTGCACTGTGATGATTTGTAGTCGTCAAACCTCGGCAAATTTATTTGAGTTAGAAATGGTTGATTTTGATGTGATAATGGGAATGGACTGGTTGGCCTCATGCTATGCAAATGTTGACTGTCGTACGAAGATGGTTAGGTTCCAATTTCCGGGTGAACCCATCATTGAATGGAAAGGGAACATTGCTACACCAAAAGGTAGGTTTATTTCCTATCTTAAGGCAAGGAAAATGATCTCAAAAGGTTACATTTATCATCTCGTTCGCGTTAGGGATGCGGAGGCGAAACCGCCTACTTTACAATCAATCCCTGTGGTCAACGAATTCCCAGATGTTTTCCCAGATGAACTCCCAGGCCTTCCTCCTGAAAGGGAGATTGAGTTTAGCATTGATGTGTTGCCTGACACTCAACCGATCTCTATTCCTCCATACAGAATGGCCCCAGCAGAGTTGCAAGAGTTGAAGGTGCAGTTAAAGGACTTGCTAGATAAGGGCTTTATTAGGCCTAGCACTTCACCTTGGGGTGCACCAGTCCTATTCGTGCGGAAGAAAGACGGGTCGTTACGGATGTGTATCGACTATCGACAGTTGAATAAGTCTACTATAAAGAACAAGTATCCACTTCCAAGAATTGATGACCTGTTTGACCAACTCCAGGGTGCCAAGTATTTCTCCAAGATTGATTTACGTTCAGGGTATCATCAGGTAAGGGTTAGGGAGAAAGATATTCCAAAGACGGCCTTCCGGACAAGATATGGGCACTTTGAGTTCTTGGTGATGTCGTTCGGGCTAACAAATGCCCCAGCAGCTTTTATGGATCTCATGAATACTATATTCAGGCCCTATCTTGATGTGTTCGTGATTGTATTCATTGATGACATTCTAGTATATTCTCGTTCGAGGGCGGAACATGCGGGCCACTTGCGGATAATATTACAGACGCTTCAGGATCGTAAGTTATATGCTAAGATCTCCAAATGTGAATTCTGGCTGAACTCAGTAGCATTCCTTGGCCATGTGATATCTGATGAGGGTATTAGTGTCGACACTCAGAAGATCGATGCGGTAAAGAATTGGCCGAGACCTACAACACCATCAGAAGTCCGCAGCTTCCTAGGGCTAGCAGGATATTATAGGCGGTTTGTAGAAGGATTTTCCTCTATATCATCACCATTGACTAAGTTAACACAAAAAGCTACCAAATTCCAGTGGTCTGACACTTGTGAACGTAGTTTTCAGGAGTTGAAGAATCGATTGACATCTGCACCAGTGCTCACTCTTCCTGAAGGAACAGAAGGTTATGTGGTATATTGTGATGCCTCAGGTATAGGTTTGGGGTGCGTATTGATGCAGCGTGGGAATGTGATTGCTTATGCATCAAGACAATTGAAGAAGCATGAAAAGAATTATCCAACCCATGATTTGGAATTGGCTGCAGTAATATATGTTTTGAAGATATGGCGGCACTACTTATACGGCGTCCATGTTGACATCTACACATATCACAAGAGTTTACAATACATCTTCAAGCAGAAAGAGTTGAATTTGAGGCAGCGTAGGTGGCTTGAATTATTGAAAGACTACGACGTCGAGATATTGTATCATCCCGGTAAAGCCAATGTTGTGGCAGACGCTCTCAGCCGTAAATCAATGGGAAGCTTAGTACATATTGAGGCAGGTAGATGGGGGTTGATTAAAGAGCTTCATCAGCTAGCCAATATGAGAATCAGATTGTTAGACTCTGATGACGGAGGTGTTACTGTACAGAATACATCAGAATCATCTTTGGTAGCCGAGGTAAAAGCACGACAATATGAAGATCCTATCTTAGTACGATTAAGAGAAAGCATTAAACAGTGTAAAAGTATGGCTTTTGGGATCGGAAAAGATGGGGCACTGAGATACCAGAGCCGATTGTGTGTGCCTAATATGGCAGGGTTGCGAGAGAAGATTATGAATGAGATTCATCAATCCCGATATTCCATCCATCCCGGCTCGACAAAGATGTATCATGATGTCAAGGAGCAATATTGGTGGGATAATATGAAGAAGTCTATTGCAGAATTTGTAGCCCAGTGTCCCAATTGTCAACAAGTAAAGATAGAACATCAGAAACCCGGTGGATTGCTTCAAAATATAGAGATTCCGACCTGGAAGTGGGAGGTGATTAATATGGACTTCATTATTGGATTACCTCGCTCTTATCATAAGTTTGACTCCATCTGGGTGATAATTGATCGACTTACAAAATGTGCCCATTTTCTGTCAGTAAAGACAACTTACACGGCTGAAGATTATGCGAAGTTGTATATCAATGAGATTGTTAGGCTTCATGGTGTGCCCATATCTATTATATCAGACCGAGGAGCTCAATTTACGGCTAACTTTTGGAGGTCTTTCCAGAAGGGTTTAGGCACACAGGTAAATCTCAGCACTGCATTTCATCCGCAGACTGACGGACAGGCTGAACGTACCATTCAGACACTGGAAGATATGCTACGAGCATGTGTTCTAGATTTTA
This sequence comes from Nicotiana tabacum, assembly GCF_000715075.1. Classification (NCBI taxonomy): domain Eukaryota; kingdom Viridiplantae; phylum Streptophyta; class Magnoliopsida; order Solanales; family Solanaceae; genus Nicotiana; species Nicotiana tabacum. The sequence continues at coordinate 186,056,758 of NC_134085.1, forward strand.
AGGGGAATTGGGATGATCATCTTCCACTCATAGAATTCGCCTATAACAATAGCTACCATTCCAGTATTAAAATGGCCCCATATGAGGCACTATACGGGAGGAGATGTAGATCACCAGTTGGATGGTTCGAAGTCGGTGAAACAGAATTATATGGGCCAGATTTGATTCACCAAGCTATTGAGAAGGTGAAAGTGATACAGGAGCGATTGAGGACGGCACAAAGCAGGCAAAAATCTTATTCTGATGTCCGACGTCGTGATCTAGAGTTTGAGGTTGGTGATTGGGTTTTCCTGAGGATCTCACCAATGAAGGGTATTATGCGTTTTGGGAAGAAAGGTAAGATGAGTCCAAGGTATATCGGGCCGTATAAAATTTTTCGACGGATTGGACAGGTTGCTTATGAGTTAGAATTGCCATCCGAATTGGAATTTGTCCACCCGGTATTCCATGTATCTATGTTGAGAAAATGTATTGGAGACCCTTCTCGAATCGTCCATATCAAAGATGTACAAGTTACAGAGGACCTATCATATGAAAAAGTGCCAGTGGCGATATTAGATCGGTAAGTCCGCAAGCTGAGAACAAAAGATGTAGCTTCCGTCAAAGTATTGTGGAGGAACAAAAATATGGAAGAAATGACATGGGAAGCAGAAGAGGAGATGAAGTCTAAATACCCTTACTTATTCCAGAATGAAGATAACAAGGATGCTGGTGGAAGACAGGATACATTGGAAGAAGAAACGGCTCTATGAGGTAAGCAATAATTTGAGAATACTCCTCCTTAATACAAAATGGTGATATGTAGATAATGTAAATACGCAAAATGCTTTGTGTAGCCTTGTGAAGCCATATGTTGGGCTTAATTAGTTGCAAGTTTTGCTAGTGACCATTTTATAGGGGAAAATTGATCGGAAATTTCCATTGGAATCCACGATGATTTAAACTCCCCATAAACCCTTACATTCGAGGACGAATGTTCCAAAGGGGGAAGGGTGTTACAACCCATATCCACATGTGTTAGTTCATGCCATATATTAGTTAACATAAATCCAAGAAGGAATTATCTTTGAGATGATAAGAAGTCAATCCTATTGGTCTTAAGTGATACAAGAGTGTATAAGGGTGATTAACCAGTATTAGAAGTTAAACGAATCAAGGATGTTGTAACTCGAATTTTCAGGTAATCTAGCGGTGCTTAATACACTCAAGAGGTCATTTATGAATTTATTTTAATCATATAATATCCGTATCATAAGTCTTGAAGTCAAACGAGTTATGAAACAAAAGTCGACAAAAGTTGTCGCAACTTAGGTTCATAATTTTACTTAAACATTAGGTCAAATGTTTCTAATCTTTTCTCATAATTTACAAGGAATTACGGGGTGATATACCAACCAAATTAAAGATCTATGAGTCTAGTTTCCAACACATTAAACCTTTCATCGATACGATCTCGGAGTATAGAGATATTTGCATTTTTGCGAGACTGCGCCAAGTACCTCTCTATGGGGCCCACTAAGTCGGTTTAAGATATTTGGACCTATATAGGATACCTCCAACCCGTTTTAAGTCATTTCTTTTCACTATTTTCAGACCTTATAACCCTAGGAACATCCTCTCAAGGTCCTCTCAAGATTCAAGACCCAAAAAAAGGGCTAACAACACAAATCAAGTGTCGGGAATTCCGTGGCGCTAGTAAGTCTCTTGTTCTTCTTGTTGTTGCTCATTTTTGTGTCGTGTCAGCTCGTGTGGGAGGTTGTTTTAAAGGATTTATGTTCTGTAAATACTCCCTCATGTTCTTAATATCAATCCTAGGTGATTTCAAGCCTTCTAAAGTGATTCTAGTGCCGAAAAACACTAATTGATCGCTAGTTTCGCTTTTTTGTTGTTGTGGCAGCACTGGAGGGATATTTCATGGAAATTTAAGGTCAAATTGGAGTTGTTCTTTCTGTATAAAGGTAAGGAACCTCTTACTCTATATGTATTTAAGATTATCCAAGTTTCGGCTAAGCCATTGAAGCTAGAACTTGTGAGATATATATCGAAAGGCTTGGTAGTAATGTTATTGTTTTGTGGACTGTTTTGCGTTGTTGTTGGACTGCGTATTTTACTACTATCTTGTGGAGTTTTAGAGGAGGAAGGGTGTGGAGAAACACCATATATATGTAGGGTTATGGGCTGATAGTTTTTCGTAATATTTCCAGGTTGTTTGACACGACTACGGTGGTCGTCGTATGTATGGAGTGATTAGGCTATGTGTGGACTATTTTGGGAGGCTCAATATGTTTATTATTGATGTTGTTTGGGCTGTTTGGTGACTGTTTTGAATGGTGTGAGGTCATATATATAGGGGAGGTGCTGTCCGTTTCATCGTAATATAGGTTGTGGTCGATACATAATAGTTATGACGCTTAAATGATAACGATAGTATCGTTTCTCTTATTGTAGACTAAGGAGTTTTGACAATTGCATAGCTTGAGATTGGGGCAGTATATACAAGGTATGTGAGGCTATCCCTTTCCTTCTTTTGCATGACTCCAATTGTACATAATGTAATGAACGAGCTTCCAAGATACTCTACTCTTAGAAGCTAGCAGTACTTACATTGTTTTCCCTCTTATGGAACGATTGATGTTAATGTTACTTCTCTTATTCTTATGTTATCAATGTTGTTCGTACTTTCTAAATCTTATAAGGTTCATAGTGAAGAGTTAGTCCTAATAACGTGTATAGAGGATACCGACCTTACGTCACTCCGAAAGGTTTAGAATGTGATTCCATGAGTCGAGCATGCATTATATATATGTATCTATTTTACTCTACCGAGCCACGCTATAGTTGGCCGGGTATGGCACCTATTGTGCAACCACTTATCAGTTGGGTTTTACCGAGCTCCACGTGGCCGGGTACGATTCTACCGAGCCTATTATGGCCGGGTACGATATGATGATAATAATGCCCACAGAGGCGAATGCTTTAAAGGTTTATGTATTTATACATATGTATCATGCATTTCATGTAAGTAGCCCTCAGAGGTACTAAGATGTTACAGGTTGTATATTCTCTATCCTTGCTTACATTACTGATCGTATTTATGGTTCCTTGCCTTACATACTCAGTACTTTATTCGTACTGACGTCCTTTTATTTGTGGACGCTGCATGTCGTGCTGCAGGTCCTGATAGACAGGCAGGTGCAGCTCCCCCACCACAGTAGACTATCCAGTTCAGCGGTGATTGGCGAGATCCCTTCTCCGGACTTACCTTGGTCTTGGTATGCAATTTTTGTTATAGACATTATGGGTATGTCGGGGCCCTGTTCCGGCTATGTTGCAACACTTATGTTCTTTTAGAGGCTCATAGACAGGTGTCGGCTCATGTATAGTTTGGTATGCCCTGTCGGCTAGTTTTTGTTGTATAGTCTTTCATAGTAGCGTGGTAGCTCATGCCTTATACGTAGTTTCTTGATTGTCTGGTCATCCCCTGCTATGTATGTTCATGGCGTCATATTTTATTGTTGGTTGTCCATGATCTAGGTCTACCATTTATATTGATCTCGTCAGCCTTAAAAGATAATAATGAAGGTTAGATGAAATGTACGTTGGTGCTCGGCAAGTGTGGTCGGGTGCTAGTCATGGCCCTTCAGTTTGGGTCGTGACAAACTTGGTATCAGAGCAAGTCTGTCCTAGGGGTTGTCTATGAGCCGTGTCTAGTAGAGTCTTGATTATGGATGTGTAGCGCGCCACATTTATAATCAGGAGGCTACATGACATCTAGGGTTGTTACCTTCTTCCTGAATCTAGATCGTGCGTAGAGTTGAGTCGTAAGTGTTCGTCTCTAATATTCACCTTGTTTTTTTTCAGTGATGCCTTCGACTAGGAAGCAAACGATTAGTAGACGGCTTGATACAGCAGCGGAAGAGGGTACCAGTCAGGTGCCCCAAGTCAGAGCAGGACAAAGTGAGGCTCAAAGTGAGATGCCCTCTCATACCTCATCTACTCCATCTCCTCCAGAGGATATTAGAAGGCACCCAGCGCCTCCAGTTCCTCCGTCTGGCACTCCAGACCAGGATATGCGGAGTGCTTTGCAGTTATTGACTAGCTTGGTAGCTGCTCAGGCTCAGAGGCAGAATACAGGTGCTGCTGAGAAACCAGTTAGTACAAGAGTTCGTGATTTTATTAATTTAGACCCTCCAGTGTTTATCGGATCAGACCCCAAGGAGGACCCACAGACTTTTATTGACCAGGTTCATCGTACACTTCGGATTATGCATGTTAGTGATACAGAGGCAGTAGAGTTGGCTTCTTATCGGCTACGGGATTTAGCGGTTCTCTGGTATGATAGTTGGGAGAGATCCAGGGGTCCGAACCCTCCTCCAGCTGTGTGGAAGGAATTTTCTGAGGCCTTTCTTCGTCACTACTTGCCAGTTGAGATACGATGAGCTAGAGCTGATAAGTTCTTGAACCTTAGACAAGGTAATATGAGTGTGCGAGAGTATAGTATGCAGTTTGATTCTTTGGCAAGGTATGCTCCCCATATGGTGGCCGAGATGAGTGATAGGGTGCATATGTTCGTGAATGGGTTGGGACCACATCTGATAAATGAGTGTACGACAGCCTCCTTGGTGGAGGGCATGGATATTTCCCGTATTCAAGCTTATGCCCAGACCCTAGAGGATCGTAAGCGCCAGCAGAGGGCAGTTAGGGAGCAGGATAGGGGCCAGCATAAGAGGGCGAGATTTGCAGGGTATTCTGATGACTTCAGAGGCCGCATCAGGCCACAGTTTTCGAGGAGTTCGGCGCCACCTGTAGCTAGTGCTCCTCCACAGTTTCAGAGGCCTCGATATGATCGATCCTATTCTGGTCCAGGTCAGAGTTCGCGGGCATCTGGCTCGCAACATCACAGGGATACTAGTCAGATGAGACCCCCAACACCACATTGTGATCAGTGCGGCAAGGCCCACTTTGGACTGTGTCGTCAAGGTTCTGATGCATGCTATTCGTGCAGGAAGCCTGGCCATATGATGCGGGAGTGTCCTAATAGAGGAGGTGATGGTATGGCTCAGCCGACTGGATCTGTGTCTGGTTCTTCCTCATCAGTTCGACCTCCAGCACGGGGTTTTCAGCAGTCGACAGGTCGTGGTAGGGGTAGAGGTGCAGTGCCGAGTTCGAGTGGTGCTCAAAATCGAACCTATGCTCTAGTAGGTCGACAGGATCTCGAGTCGTCTCCAGATGTTGTTACAGGTATTATATCTATGTTTTCTTATGATGTATATGCGTTGATTGATCCGGGATCTACATTATCCTATGTTACACCCTTTGTGGCTAATAAGTTTGGCATTGAACCTGAATTGATAAGTAAACCCCTCGCGGTATCTACTCCGATAGGAGATTCTGTGATTGCTAGAAGGGTACATAGAGGTTGCACTGTGATGATTTGTAGTCGTCAAACCTCGGCAAATTTATTTGAGTTAGAAATGGTTGATTTTGATGTGATAATGGGAATGGACTGGTTGGCCTCATGCTATGCAAATGTTGATTGTCGTACGAAGATGGTTAGGTTCCAATTTCCGGGTGAACCCATCATTGAATGGAAAGGGAACATTGCTACACCGAAAGGTAGGTTTATTTCCTATCTTAAGGCAAGGAAAATGATCTCAAAAGGTTACATTTATCATCTCGTTCGCGTTAGGGATGCGGAGGCGAAACCGCCTACTTTACAATCAATCCCTGTGGTCAACGAATTCCCAGATGTTTTCCCAGATGAACTCCCAGGCCTTCCTCCTGAAAGGGAGATTGAGTTTAGCATTGATGTGTTGCCTGACACTCAACCGATCTCTATTCCTCCATACAGAATGGCCCCAGCAGAGTTGCAAGAGTTGAAGGTGCAGTTAAAGGACTTGCTAGATAAGGGCTTTATTAGGCCTAGCACTTCACCTTGGGGTGCACCAGTCCTATTCGTGCGGAAGAAAGACGGGTCGTTACGGATGTGTATCGACTATCGACAGTTGAATAAGTCTACTATAAAGAACAAGTATCCACTTCCAAGAATTAATGACCTGTTTGACCAACTCCAGGGTGCCAAGTATTTCTCTAAGATTGATTTACGTTCAGGGTATCATCAGGTGAGGGTTAGGGAGAAGGATATTCCAAAGACGGCCTTCCGAACAAGATATGGGCACTTTGAGTTCTTGGTGATGTCGTTCGGGCTAACAAATGCCCCAGCAGCTTTTATGGATCTCATGAATACTATATTCAGGCCCTATCTTGATGTGTTCGTGATTGTATTCATTGATGACATTCTAGTATATTCTCGTTCGAGGGCGGAACATGCGGGCCACTTGCGGATAATATTACAGACGCTTCAGGATCGTAAGTTATATGCTAAGATCTCCAAATGTGAATTCTGGCTGAACTCAGTAGCATTCCTTGGCCATGTGATATCTGATGAGGGTATTAGTGTCGACACTCAGAAGATCGATGCGGTAAAGAATTGGCCGAGACCTACAACACCATCAGAAGTCCGCAGCTTCCTAGGGCTAGCAGGATATTATAGGCGGTTTGTAGAAGGATTTTCCTCTATATCATCACCATTGACTAAGTTAACACAAAAGCTACCAAATTCCAGTGGTCTGACACTTGTGAACGTAGTTTTCAGGAGTTGAAGAATCGATTGACATCTGCACCAGTGCTCACTCTTCCTGAAGGAACAGAAGGTTATGTGGTATATTGTGATGCCTCAGGTATAGGTTTGGGGTGCGTATTGATGCAGCGTGGGAATGTGATTGCTTATGCATCAAGACAATTGAAGAAGCATGAAAAGAATTATCCAACCCATGATTTGGAATTGGCTGCAGTAATATATGTTTTGAAGATATGGCGGCACTACTTATACGGCGTCCATGTTGACATCTACACATATCACAAGAGTTTACAATACATCTTCAAGCAGAAAGAGTTGAATTTGAGGCAGCGTAGGTGGCTTGAATTATTGAAAGACTACGACGTCGAGATATTGTATCATCCCGGTAAAGCCAATGTTGTGGCAGACGCTCTCAGCCGTAAATCAATGGGAAGCTTAGTACATATTGAGGCAGGTAGATGGGGGTTGATTAAAGAGCTTCATCAGCTAGCCAATATGAGAATCAGATTGTTAGACTCGGATGACGGAGGTGTTACTGTACAGAATACATCAGAATCATCTTTGGTAGCCGAGGTAAAAGCACGACAATATGAAGATCCTATCTTAGTACGATTAAGAGAAAGTATTCAACAGTGTAAAAGTATGGCTTTTGGGATCGGAAAAGATGGGGCACTGAGATACCAGAGCCGATTGTGTGTGCCTAATGTGGCAGGGTTGCGAGAGAAGATTATGAATGAGATTCATCAATCCCGATATTCCATCCATCCCGGCTCGACAAAGATGTATCATGATGTCAAGGAGCAATATTGGTGGGATAATATGAAGAAGTCTATTGCAGAATTTGTAGCCCAGTGTCCCAATTGTCAACAAGTAAAGATAGAACATCAGAAACCCGGTGGATTGCTTCAAAATATAGAGATTCCGACCTGGAAGTGGGAGGTGATTAATATGGACTTCATTATTGGATTACCTCGCTCTTATCATAAGTTTGACTCCATCTGGGTGATAATTGATCGACTTACAAAATGTGCCCATTTTCTGTCAGTAAAGACAACTTACACGGCTGAAGATTATGCGAAGTTGTATATCAATGAGATTGTTAGGCTTTATGGTGTGCCCATATCTATTATATCAGACCGAGGAGCTCAATTTACGGCTAACTTTTGGAGGTCTTTCCAGAAGGGTTTAGGCACACAGGTAAATCTCAGCACTGCATTTCATCCGCAGACTGACGGACAGGCTGAACGTACCATTCAGACACTGGAAGATATGCTACGAGCATGCGTTCTAGATTTTAAGGGGAATTGGGATGATCATCTTCCACTCATAGAATTCGCCTATAACAATAGCTACCATTCCAGTATTAAAATGGCCCCATATGAGGCACTATACGGGAGGAGATGTAGATCACCAGTTGGATGGTTCGAAGTCGGTGAAACAGAATTATATGGGCCAGATTTGATTCACCAAGCTATTGAGAAGGTGAAAGTGATACATGAGCGATTGAGGACGGCACAAAGCAGGCAAAAATCTTATTCTGATGTCCGACGTCGTGATCTAGAGTTTGAGGTTGGTGATTGGGTTTTCCTGAGGATCTCACCAATGAAGGGTATTATGCGTTTTGGGAAGAAAGGTAAGATGAGTCCAAGGTATATCGGGCCGTATAAAATTTTTCGACGGATTGGACAGGTTGCTTATGAGTTAGAATTGCCATCCGAATTGGAATTTGTCCACCCGGTATTCCATGTATCTATGTTGAGAAAATGTATTGGAGACCCTTCTCGAACCATCCCTATCAAAGACGTACAAGTTACAGAGGACCTATCATATGAAGAAGTGCCAGTGGCGATATTAGATTGGCAAGTCCGCAAGCTGAGAACAAAAGATGTAGCTTCCGTCAAAGTATTGTGGAGGAACAAAAATATGGAAGAAATGACATGGGAAGCAGAAGAGGAGATGAAGTCTAAATACCCTTACTTATTCCAGAATGAAGATAACAAGGATGCTGGTGGAAGACAGGATACATTGGAAGAAGAAACGGCTCTATGAGGTAAGCAATAATTTGAGAATACTCCTCCTTAATACAAAATGGTGATATGTAGATAATGTAAATACGCATAATGCTTTGTGTAGCCTTGTGAAGCCATATGTTGGGCTTAATTAGTTGCAAGTTTTGCTAGTGACCATTTTATAGGGGAAAATTGATCGGAAATTTCCATTGGAATCCACGATGATTTAAACTCCCCATAAACCCTTACATTCGAGGACGAATGTTCCAAGGGGGGGAGGGTGTTACAACCCATATCCACATGTGTTAGTTCATGCCATATATTAGTTAACATAAATCCAAGAAGGAATTATCTTTGAGATGATAAGAAGTCAATCCTATTGGTCTTAAGTGATACAAGAGTGTATAAGGGTGATTAACCAGTATTAGAAGTTAAACGAATCAAGGATGTTGTAACTCGAATTTTCAGGTAATCTAGCGGTGCTTAATACACTCAAGAGGTCATTTATGAAGGTATTTTAATCATATAATATCCGTATCATAAGTCTTGAAGTCAAACGAGTTATGAAACAAAAGTCGACAAAAGTTGTCGCAACTTAGGTTCATAATTTTACTTAAACATTAGGTCAAATGTTTCTAATCTTTTCTCATAATTTACAAGGAATTACGGGGTGATATACCAACAAAATTAAAGATCTATGAGTCTAGTTTCCAACGCATTAAACCATTCATCGATACGATCTCGGAGTATAGAGATATTTGCATTTTTGCGAGACTGCGCCAAGTACCTCTCTATGGGGCCCACTAAGTCGGTTTAAGATATTTGGACCTATATAGGATACCTCCAACCCGTTTTAAGTCATTTCTTTTCACTATTTTCAGACCTTATAACCCTAGGAACATCCTCTCAAGGTCCTCTCAAGATTCAAGACCCAAAAAAGGGCTAACAACACAAATCAAGTGTCGGGAATTCCGTGGCGCTAGTAAGTCTCTTGTTCTTCTTGTTGTTGCTCATTTTTGTGTCGTGTCAGCTCGTGTGGGAGGTTGTTTTAAAGGATTTATGTTCTGTAAATACTCCCTCATGTTCTTAATATCAATCCTAGGTGATTTCAAGCCTTCTAAAGTGATTCTAGTGCCGAAAAACACTAATTGATCGCTAGTTTCGCTTTTTTGTTGTTGTGGCAGCACTGGAGGGATATTTCATGGAAATTTAAGGTCAAATTGGAGTTGTTCTTTCTGTATAAAGGTAAGGAACCTCTTACTCTATATGTATTTAAGATTATCCAAGTTTCGGCTAAGCCATTGAAGCTAGAACTTGTGAGATATATATCGAAAGGCTTGGTAGTAATGTTATTGTTTTGTGGACTGTTTTGCGTTGTTGTTGGACTGCGTATTTTACTACTATCTTGTGGAGTTTTAGAGGAGGAAGGGTGTGGAGAAACACCATATATATGTAGGGTTATGGGCTGATAGTTTTTCGTAATATTTCCAGGTTGTTTGACACGACTACGGTGGTCGTCGTATGTATGGAGTGATTAGGCTATGTGTGGACTATTTTGGGAGGCTCAATATGTTTATTATTGATGTTGTTTGGGCTGTTTGGTGACTGTTTTGAATGGTGTGAGGTCATATATATAGGGGAGGTGCTGTCCGTTTCATCGTAATATAGGTTGTGGTCGATACATAATAGTTATGACGCTTAAATGATAACGATAGTATCGTTTCTCTTATTGTAGACTAAGGAGTTTTGACAATTGCATAGCTTGAGATTGGGGCAGTATATACAAGGTATGTGAGGCTATCCCTTTCCTTCTTTTGCATGACTCCAATTGTACATAATGTAATGAACGAGCTTCCAAGATACTCTACTCTTAGAAGCTAGCAGTACTTACATTGTTTTCCCTCTTATGGAACGATTGATGTTAATGTTACTTCTCTTATTCTTATGTTATCAATGTTGTTCGTACTTTCTAAATCTTATAAGGTTCATAGTGAAGAGTTAGTCCTAATAACGTGTATAGAGGATACCGACCTTACGTCACTCCGAAAGGTTTAGAATGTGATTCCATGAGTCGAGCATGCATTATATATATGTATCTATTTTACTCTACCGAGCCACGCTATAGTTGGCCGGGTACGGCACCTATTGTGCAACCACTTATCAGTTGGGTTTTACCGAGCTCCACGTGGCCGGGTACGATTCTACCGAGCCTATTATGGCCGGGTACGATATGATGATAATAATGCCCACAGAGGCGAATGCTTTAAAGGTTTATGTATTTATACATATGTATCATGCATTTCATGTAAGTAGCCCTCAGAGGTACTAAGATGTTACAGGTTGTATATTCTCTATCCTTGCTTACATTACTGATCGTATTTATGGTTCCTTGCCTTACATACTCAGTACTTTATTCGTACTGACGTCCTTTTATTTGTGGACGCTGCATGTCGTGCTGCAGGTCCTGATAGACAGGCAGGTGCAGCTCCCCCACCACAGTAGACTATCCAGTTCAGCGGTGATTGGCGAGATCCCTTCTCCGGACTTACCTTGGTCTTGGTATGCAATTTTTGTTATAGACATTATGGGTATGTCGGGGCCCTGTTCCGGCTATGTTGCAACACTTATGTTCTTTTAGAGGCTCATAGACAGGTGTCGGCTCATGTATAGTTTGGTATGCCCTGTCGGCTAGTTTTTGTTGTATAGTCTTTCATAGTAGCGTGGTAGCTCATGCCTTATACGTAGTTTCTTAATTGTCTGGTCATCCCCTGCTATGTATGTTCATGGCGTCATATTTTATTGCTGGTTGTCCATGATCTAGGTCTACCATTTATATTGATCTCGTCAGCCTTAAAAGATAATAATGAAGGTTAGATGAAATGTACGTTGGTGCTCGGCAAGTGTGGTCGGGTGCTAGTCATGGCCCTTCAGTTTGGGTCGTGACATAGCTGTGGCAGGATAATGCTGACCAGAAGGCGAGATCAAGATTGCCCCAATCCCTACACCCTTGGCGTTCACGGCTCCATCAAAGAACATCTTCCAAACATGAGCTTCCTCCGAGACCACTTCTATGGTGTTTACTTCTTCATCTGGAAAGTAGGTATCCAATGGTTGGTATTCCTCATCGACCGGATTTTCGGCCAAATGATCTGCTAGCGCCTGGGCTTTCATTGCCATGCGAGTGACATAGACTATGTCGAATTCCGTAAGCAAGATTTGCCATTTAGCCAGTCTCCCAGTAGGCATTGGTTTCTGAAATATATACTTCAAAGGATCCAACCTGCTTATGAGGAACGTAGTGTGGGTTTGGAGATAATGTCTCAGCTTTTGAGCAACCCATGTGAAAGCGCAGCATGTCCTTTCCAGCAGAGCGTATTTGGCCTCGTAGCCGGTGAATTTCTTGCTCAAGTAGTAGATTGCTTGCTCCTTTTTTCCGGTTACGTCGTGTTGCCCGAGGACGCAACCGAAAGAGTTCTCCAAGACTGTCAGATACAAGAAAAGTGGCCTCCCCGGTTCTGGAGGGACCAAGACTGGGGGATTCGAAAGGTATTCTTTGACTTTATCAAAGGCTTCTTGACACTCAGTTGTCCATTTAATCGCCGCATCTTTCCTTAACAGCTTGAATATGGGCTCACACGTGCTTGTCAGCTGGGCAATAAACCGACTGATGTAGTTCAACCTGCCCAACAGACTCATCACGTCTTTCTTTGTTCTCGGGGGAGGCAAATCTCTGATGGATTTTATCTTAGTTGGATCTAGCTCGATACCTCTCCTGCTTACGATGAAGCCCAAAAGTTTGCCTGACGGAACTTCGAAAGCACATTTGGCTAGGTTCAGCTTCAAGTCATACTTCCTTAATCTCTCGAAGAATTTCCTCAAGTCTTGGATATGATTATCCTGCGTCCTGGACTTGACTATCACGTCGTCCACGTACACCTCTATTTCCTGATGCATCATGTCATGAAAAATGGCAGTTATGGCCCTCATGTAAGTAGCCCCAGCATTCTTCAAACCAAATGGCATGACCCGGTAACAGTAGGTGCCCCAAGGCGTGGTAAAGGTAGTTTTCTCGGCGTCCTCTTCATCCATCAATACCTAATGATACCCAGCGTAACAATCTACGAAAGACTGTATCTCATGTTTGGCGCAATTATCAACGAGGATGTGGATGTTGGGCAGCGGGAAATTATCTTTAGGACTTGCTCTATTCAGATCTCGGTAATCTACACATACCCGAGTTTTCCCGTCCTTTTTTGGTACTGGAACCACATTCGCCAACCATGTTGTATATTGGACTACCCGAATCACTCCTGTTTTCAGTTGTTTGGTGATCTCCTCTTTAATCTTGTCACTGACCTCAGTTTTGAACTTTCGTTGCTTTTGTTGAACTGGAGGACAATCAGGATGAATCGGCAATTTATGAACCACTAGATCAATACCTAGTCCCGGCATGTCATCATACGACCAAGCAAACACGTCTTTAAATTCAAAAAGAAGTTGAATTATCGCCTATCGCGTTTTCTTGTCCGTGTGAATGCTTATCTTGGTCTCCCGGATTTCTTCCGGGGTTCCTAAATTTACCAGTTCAGTGTCATTCAGATTTGGCTTAGGTTTATTCTCGAAATGTTCCAACTCTCGGTTTATTTCCCTAAAAGCCTCTTCTTCATCATATTCTGGTTCTGAGTTCATTAATTCACAATTAAATAGCTCGTTGTGATCTGGGCGTGAAGTCCGCAAGCATGTCATATTTAAAGCCACATTATTATAACTGAAAAGAAAGATAAAAGGAAAAATAACAAAAAATCAGAACAAAAGAAAGAATGGGAAAGCAATGATGATGATTTTTTTTTCTTTGGGAAGTTGGAAGACAACACTGTTTACAACTTAGGAATTCAAAACAACAATTGAAAGGAAAAAAACGTTCAAGTTATGTCCTGGAGATAACTTGTGACACAGGAAAGGTGGCAGGACAGGTCTACCCGGACTTCTGTCTAGTCGGGAATGGCGTGGCCTCCCAGTTTCGAAGTTTGGCGTTCGGCCCCATGTACAGCATCTCAGCAGTGCTTGTGCCTTCACCTGGTTGAACCATGTGAGTCTCGTAGAGCATTTCTCTCATCGCCCCACATATCTCCTCGATTTCCTCGGCTGTGAAGGCCTCATCATCTTCTTCTTCAGCGTACCCTGGCCTGATGAAAGTTGCATATAAATCCGGCAATGGTCGAGGTAACTTCCAACCCTCATTTTTCCTTTTCTTTGCCCACTCTTCGTCTGCTGGAGTAGGTTTGAAACCTAGTCTAAAAGATTTCTTGGTGACTGGCAAGGTAATGGGTTCTGTTATTCCCTGAAGGGTTCGTCCAAGCCCTTTCCCTGGCCTAAATCCGTGCCGGATCATCTCTTTGGCCACCATAACCGAGGCGTTAGACAAGAAAGGCTGGGGGCAGGGTATTCCCTCTTCGTGCTGCTCTGCCAGTACAATCTCGAAAGCTTGATAGACCGTATGGTCGCTCCCTTCTCTCGGTTCAAGATATGGGATAGATGGGTCCCGATAGATAGCATGCTCGTCTTCCCCATGGACCACGATCTCTCGGTCTTCGTACTCGAACTTCACCATCTGGTGAAGAGTGGAAGGCACAGCTCCTGCCGCATGGATCCAAGGTCTGCCGAGGAGGAAATTGTAGGATGTATCCATGTCGAGCACCTGAAAGGTTACTTCAAACTCGACTGGTCCTATGACCAACAACAGGTCTATTTCCCCCATGGTATCTCTCTTGATGCCGTCGAAAGCCCTTACGCAGACATTGTTGGGTCGGATTCTTCCGGTCCCAATTTCCATTCTTTGTAGCGTGGAGAGCGGGCAAATGTCAACGCCTGAGCCCCCATCCAACATTACCCGCTTGACATAAAAGTCTTCGCATTTAACTGTTAGGTGCAAAGATTTGTTGTGTGCCGCTTCTTCCGGGGGTAGATCGTTCTTGCTGAAAGAGATTTGGTTGACGGCGAAGAATCTTTCTGTCATCCGCTCTAATTGTTCTACCGAGGTTTCAACTGGCACATATGCTTCATTCAGGGTCTTCAGTAAGATCTTTTGATGCTCGGTCGACCTCATTAACAATGACAGCATGGACACTTGCTCGGGGTACTTGCGCAGTTGATCTATCACTTCGTAATCCGACATTTTCATTTGTTGGAAGAACACTTCCGCTTCTTCAACACTTACGGGCTTCTTTGGCGGGAAGCACCTTTGTGTGGCGTTGTTCAGTTCTTGGGTATTTGAATACCTTCCAATGAAAGTATTTTCTGGAAGTTCTCCCATGACCTCTTTACCTTTGTACATTACCAAAGTCTTTTGATAATTCCACGGCACTGTGGACGGGTTGGTCATTGGCTTTTGTGGCACGCGTCCGATAACCACTGGCTCATTCAGCCGAGGTGGTTGAATCGTCCCCCGGACCACATAGGCCCCTTTCGGCACGTACATAGGTTTTGTCTTTTTGATTCCGAAGTTCTGCGTCTTCTCAGCTCGACCTCGTGGTATGTAAAGAACTCCATCCTTTACCGGTACCACTTTCTTTTCAGGCCCTTTCTTTATAGCTTTGGCCTCCTCCCCCTTTTCTGGTTTCTGGTCTGTTTCGGGCCTCTTCCCCGTGTCGACAATGGCAATTATGGCTTTCAGAGCAGGGTCGAACTCTTTGTCTTCACAAATCATTCCGATCAGCGGTCCATTATTGTGAGCAGGTAATGGATTGTTAGTTACATTCGGGATCTCTTCGTCCCTTAGCACTATTTTCCCTTGCTCTATCAAATTCTCGACCACTCTTTTCAACGACCAACAGTCATTTGTATCGTGTCCCTCGGCCCCTGAATGATAGGCGCATCTGACTCCAGCTTTGTAAGAAGGTGACGTTGGGTTTTGCCTCATTTGAGGGATTGGTTGTAAGAAACCCAACTGGACTAGCTTCGGGAACAAAGTAGAGTATTGTTCACCGATGGGCGTGAAAGTCCGCCTTCGAGGTAGCTCCTGAGGGCGAAAGTTATTCTGCGGGGGTTGTGGGTTATAGTGGTTGCGGTAAGGAGGCTGATTTCTGGGAGGTGGAGCTGGGCCTCGGTTGGCTTGTTGTGGTGGATGGGCATAAGGCTGGGCATTCATGACCATATAAGGTTGATGAGCATATGCCAAATTTGAGTGGGGGTAGTAGTGTTGTGGGGTTCTTTCCAGAAAACGGGGCCTGGGATGACGATACTCCCTTGCCTCCCTTGCTTCCCCATGGTCGTTTCTTCCTTCTTCTTTCCTCTTGTCATTCCTCCGGACCCGCTTTGGACGGCTTGGGAGGTTGCCCTTATGGCTGCTTGACTCAGAATCCTACCTGTTTTCAGACCATTTTCCACCATCTCTCCAATCTTAATCGCTTCCGCGAATGGCTTACCCATGGCTGACATCATGCTTTGGAAATAGTCAGACTCTTGAGCTTGGAGAAAGGTAGTGACCATTTCCATTTCATCCATGGGAGGCTTCACCCTCGACGCCTGCTCACGCCACTTAATAGCATATTATCTGAAGCTTTCTGAAGGTTTCTTCTTTAAATTTGACAGAGAATTTCGGTCTGGTGCAATGTCGATGTTATACTGAAATTGTTTTACAAAATCTCTGGCGAGATCATCCCATATATGCCATCGGGACATTTCCTGGTCCATGTACCATTCCGAGGCTATCCCTACTAGACTTTCCCCAAAATATGCCATTAGCAGTTCTTCTTTTCCGCCGGCTCCCGCAATTGGTTGCAGTATTTCTTAAGATGTGCAATGGGGTCACCGTGCCCATCGTATTTCTCGAACTTTGGGGTCTTGAAACCCGCTGGCAGGTGCACGTGAGGGAACATGCATAGGTCGGCATAAGAGATGCTCTTCTGTCCGCTCAATCCTTGCATATTCTTCAAACTTTGTTCAAGGCTTCTTATTCTCTTGGCAATCTCATTTTGTTCTGCAATTCTGGGGTTCTGATCCTGCCCGGGTGCAAGCTCGCACTGAGGCGGTAGAGGATTAGTGCTGGTAGCGAACCTAGTTGGTTCCATTGAGAATGATGGTGCTTGGAATGTAAAAGAGGATGAGTCAAAGCTTGGCTTGTACGTGGCAGGCTGTGCCGTAATCGGGCAAGGTGATGCAGTAAAGATGTTCATGCTTGCATCGGTGGCTGACATTCGGGGATGAGGCTCAGAAGGCGATCCAGCAGAGAAGGCTGAGGTGGCTGGGTACCCGAATGGGGTAGCAGGATAATTTATGGGGACATTAGAAGTCCCACTTGACCTGGAGAATAATTCAGGGAACCCGGGGACGACACTTGGCGGCTCTTTCCCATTATTCCAGTCGTCCAGCATTTCCAACATGCGGAGCCGTAGGATTCTATTTTCCTCCGCAGTTGCGGATTCAGGTGTGAGGACGGCTGAGATTGAGCTCTCCTCGGAAACAGGGATTGTTTGCAATGGAATTTCTGAAGACATTTCCACACTTCCTTTTGACCTGGTGAAGTAAGTGTGAGTACTGCTTCTGGTCCTAACAACAGGTAGTTGAACACTCCTCCTTGACCTCGTGAAGTATGAGTGCGAGGCCAGACTTTCACCAAACCAACCGTCTTTTCAAAAACCCTGGATACTCAACGACAAACGTACGGTTAATTTGCAGCAAATAACAGATAGTTAAACTCACGTTGGGCATGATGCACCTATACAGTTAAGTGGATTACTACATGTTTGCTACGAGAGCATGCGTCATTCCGGCATTTTCCTCTTATTAGGTTTTCCCCTTTTTTTCTTTTTTTTTTGTTTTCTTTTATTATTATTATTATTTTTTCTTTATTTTGCAGTAAAAGAAATGCGACCGGATCCGATGAGGATTGCCTACGTATCACAATGCCTACGTGAATCAGATCATTACGTAGTTCGAAAAACACAAATGAGCGTAAAAGAAGCAACTTTTTTATTGTTGAAATGGTCTATTACAAACTACATTTTGTAAAAGAAAAAGCAAACTTTGAAAATAAACCTAGACTCAAAATAGACTAAAAATCACCCTGATGGGAAAAACAGGCAGAAGATGCTAAGATACGGACTTGACTTATGAGTGCATTATGGTTTTGAAAATTGGTGTCCGCGGGGCATCGTTCGGCCTCGCCACGGTCCTAGGCGTGAGATCCCTCTCAAGTTTTTCCAGCTCATGCATAGTCTGCTTGACATAACCCATCACTGCCGAGAGGAAGGTAACGCCGGTCATGTTCTCACATCGTAGACATCGTCTGGTGATGGCATGGGCAATGGCCTTGATCCTATCCCTGGTTTGCTTCTTCTCTACCAGTAGGCGTTTTATCTGATCACTACATATCTTGAATACCTGAGCATCCTGCATATGCTGATTCTTCAGTCGCCGTACTTCTAACTTCATCTGGGCTAATGAGTCATACCAGTATCTGCTCTCAATTTGGAAATTCTTGGCCTGATCAGCTGTTTTGATCTCAAGTATAGCCATCTCTTTCTTCATTTTGGCAACAGTTTTCTCGTGGTCGCGTTTCGATTGGTTCAAATGTCGGCGATGCTTCTCTATTCTTATTCCCCATTGTGCCTTGAGCTTTGCCATAATCTTTCCCGATTCTTCTAAACCATCTCGCCACTCCGCGACTTCTCTTTTTAAACCCTTAATCAACTGCTGGTCTGATCGACTTCTGGGCTGTTCATCAAGAGACAATCTCAATTTTTGGATTTGGGCCTTGAGTTCTTCATTCTCTTGGACCAATTTATTCTTTTCACTTTGATCTGCCGCGATTTGTATGCTGTTATTGAACTTCAGACTGTCAATTTGTAGCTTCAAATCACCGATCTCTGCCCGATACTCTTTTTCTTTTGCTAACCAATTCCATTGCCCTTGGGATGATTCTACAAAGTCTTTGAGATGCGGTCTCTTAGCTGGTCTTTTGGAAGACAGGTCGCCTCTGAACCAAGCGTGATACCCTGGGGCAATTTCCCCTTTTGCTATATCCATCACACAAGTTCTTGCCGTCAGATGTTGGCACTCACTCCAGATTTGGCGAACTTCTTCTTCGGGGAAACGACCATCTGGACTGATCTCAATCACTTGGGTACTCAGATCTTCATCTTTCGGCACCACTTGATACCTCCCCAGTTGCCTCAGAACCCGATATGGGGCGTAGGGTTGGATGCTTTTAAGTCCCATCAACAGAAAGTGGGGCCTGGTTGCTGGCATGTATATGATTTCCTCAACAGGCGAACATCTGAACGTCCATTGGATTTGGCTAGCAGTGAGAGTTCGGAAAAATGAGGTCCATGATGTGACGCCCTCAGGTAGATTGAAACCTTTGACTCTAGTGTAGAATTCTTCAATGCAAGTCTTCTCAGGCGAACCGTACCCAAGAGCGGAGAGCGGCGGCATAAGTGATCGGTCATCCATATTTGCAATAGTAGGTTACATCCTTCGAAAAAGTCGCCCCTGGCTCGACAAGCAGTGAGAGCCCGGAAAATGTCAGCCATAATCATAGGCGCTAGAGTACTCTTATCTTGGGTGAGCAAAGTACTGACAACCCCAGTTATTTTTAGATCGATGTTGTCGTCCTTCCTCGGGAACACTATAAGACCTAAGAAGGCCGTCATGAAAGCCAACTGCCTGTGTTCGTCCCACTTTTGTCGGTTGCCTTTACTACATAGTTTGAAATCCGGCTTATTGAACCTGCCTTCATGACCGTATCTAGCATACATGAGATGGAGACTGCAGAAACCTTTGTCAAGATCTGGATGGTGAAATGTTCGGGGTATTTTCAGAAAATCCAAAAATCGGTGTACCGTGACGGCCCTAGGTGCAATCAAGTACTTGAACCTTAACGGAGCTTCATCACCCCCAATGTATCCCGCTATTTCCTCCAACGTCGGGGTGAGTTCGAAATCTGAAAAATGGAATACATTGTGCACCGAATCCCAGTAAGTGACCAATGATCTGATAATATCACCCCGAGGCTGAATGTCTAGTAAATCCGGGAGATTTTTCAGATATTTCCTCACTTTGGCTTGCCCCTCTTTGCCTAAGTCGTTCCACCATAATCGCAACTCAAAAGGGATCTTGGTCATTATTGAAAACGATTCATTTTGTATTGTGCTCATCCTGCACATTTATTTAGGGTGATAAACTTTATTAGACTCAAAAATTAAAATTATCTAGATTTTTTTAATTTTTTTTTTGCAAAAACGGGAGGTTGGACCCGCCGAGGGTTGCCTACGTATCTCACCCCGTGCGAGAATCAAACCGGCGTAGTTCGGTCAGATCAAAATAGGGGAAACAAAAATAAAATCTTTTAAAGAAAAGAAGAATAACCCTTTTTTTTTGAAATTTTGTTATATGTTTTGTTTTTCATTTTATTATTTATTTTTGAAAAGAGACCAAGGAAATATTTACACATTTTAAACTTCCCTTTTTTAATGAAATTTTGAAAATCTTTTAAAGCGGTGCTACAAATGAAACAATAAAATTTTTGATTTTTTATTTATATATTTTTTTTGGATTTTGAAAGTGATTAAAAGGAATAGTCAAACTGAAAGGCGAGCTTTTTTTTTTATCTTAGAAAATTCCGATTAGGTTTGACATCACTCGGACATGGGGTTTTTTTTCAAAAGAATAAGTAATTATCTCCCTATCCTGCTATTCTTTTTTTTTTTGAAAATTTTTCGGAAACCGGTCAACATGCAGATCTGAAGCAAATAGATGCGCACAACAAACGGGATGCATCAGGATGGTCTTTTCATTCCAGGTTGTCTGTCCTAGACGGACCCAACCCCTGTGTTGAGTCCCCTATGTCAAATGCAACATGATGCAGATAAGCGTTCCTACTAGGGATCCGGCATGAGGTTTCGTTATACTAGGTTTATAACCTGGGTAGATGTTCTAGACTGTGTACCCGAGCGGACAACTCGAGTCGAGGAGGGGCAACTTACCGGGAACCAAAAGGCCGTCCGGCTTCGTAACTTATCCGTCCTCTTTCTTATTTTAGGTATCGACACTAACAGAATAGGGAGCCTCGACCAGCGAGTTTCTCCCCGGAGGTGAAGAGAGAAGGTTTCGGCACAGTTTATATACAGTTCAGATAATATCAAAGCAGTAAAAAAAAACAATGCAGCACGTTATGTCAAAACATGTAATAAATATCAGATAATAAAGCCAAATATAACAATTATTCTAAGCTCGAATTCTTGAACCCTGAACCGGAGGTTCTGGGTTCGTTGTCCCCAGCAGAGTCGCCAGAGCTGTCACACCTCCTTTTTGCGCGCCCGCCCCCGAAGGGTTATAGTGCGCGAGGGGAGTTTTTCCAATTTAAGTGACAATATTCGAAATGGGATTATTTATTTAATTCAGAGTCGCCACTTGGGAAGGGTTTGGTTTTTTGGTGTCCCAAGTCACCGGTTTATCTTGAATCCCAAATCGAGGAAAATTTTTGACTTTTCCAAATGAAGTCTGCGAACCAGAAATTCTAAGTAAGGAATTCCGTTGACCCGAGGGAAGGTGTTAGGCACCCTCGAATCCCGTGGTTCTAGCACGGTCGCTTAAATTGTTATAATGGCTAATTATCTGATCTAAATACATGTTGTGACTTACGTGCTTTTATTAAGTTTAAACTGCTTTTATTATTATCATTTATTTTATAGAATTGCAACGTCGTGAAAATGCATCTCGAACCACGTCACAATCAATGCGCCCGTGATCGTCAACACATTTTGACTTCGTTGAGATTTGGATTTGGGTCACATCAATGTGCACCCGAAATTAAGAATATGATTTAATTAAGCCGCACCTAAAGAGTCTAACGTGTTATTGTCTTCGGAGAAGGCAGGGAAATTCACTAGACCGCCCATCTCCAAATTCTAAATGTTTATTATGGTTAATTATTGAGGGCCCCGCAATGTGTATCTTTCTTTAAACAGGGCTCATCTCGTTATTTTAAAAGAGAAATCCTAAAGTGGCTACATTTTCTATTATGTTTGTCTCTAAAATAGAAAGGGAAAAGGTACGTGCTAATTTACCTGCATGCCTTTTAACTAAATCCGGATTTCCTGTCAATCGTTTGATTCATTTGGTTAATTGTTTGCAAGATGAAGAACGCAGTATCTCGTGGAACCTGCTTCTAATTTTAATGAAAATTACATACAAGCTGGTGAAACGCTACAACTACTCCGAACATTTCTTGAGTTGAACTTAACTAAACTTATTTAGGCTAGATTAAAGGATTTAGCTGCTAGACATTGTTACTAATGGGACTTGAACGTGACCCTATGTACTGCCTAACGAAACCCAAAAAAAGGGACTAAAATGAAACAGAAACAACATTGTATAAGGTCGGAGTATACATACCCCGTACTAACAAACAACTACCGAACTAAAACACAAAGGGCTAAACTCAGTCGAGTATCAGTACATACTTTCATACTATTGAATTATAAACTAATCAATTTTTTACAGACCCGTTAATGTACCATGAATATTACAACAAATACTTGAACTTCTTCAACCTTTTTCATTTCATGCTTTCGAACTGTTTCAGTTACATCAATATGGGACTCGAACTGTGTACCTGGAATGCTGAAATGCAAAGAAGAAGAGGAGAATAACAGGGAAGATCAGCAGCAGCAGGGATCAGAGTAACAGCAACAATCAAAGCAACACAGCAGAGCAGGTTCTATTGCAAGGAATGGGACTATAGTTGACGGGAAAGTAGCCAAATGATAGCAGCACACAGTGTAGTAGAAACAGAACTCCAGACAATCCAATTCCGAGATAAACCAAATGCAACAAACACTACCAGTAATCTCGATTGAAACTTAGAAGAAGCAATACTACCTAACAGATTGACAACAGATGAACTTCAGACAAACAAAAACCAAGTTTCTGATTTCCTGTCTGTTTTTTTTTCTTGCTCTCTTTCTATTTCTATGTATATATGTGTATCTATGTATGTCCCCAGCCCTCTCTTCTCAGATCTATCTCCCCTTTAAAACTGATGGAAGTCCTTCCCTTTTATAAGCCTTAACCTCAACCCTTTAACAGCCTGTTAGACCAAAAGAACACCCCTCCCATGTGCTATCTTCTTTTCAGTTTCCACTTAGCTATTTAAGTATTAACCCCATGACATTCCCTTGGCAGGCTTAACTTTTTAGTAAGGTTTATTATTTCTGAAACTAAAGCAAAGTATGGGCAGCAGAATGTGATCTGACAGCATGTGCTGTCAACTATTTTATTCAAAAGCCCTTATGCAGGGCACAGGCTGTGCACAAATGCACCTGTGGTGCACCAATGCACATGTTGTGCACAAGTGCACATGCCCTGCAATTTTAGAACTATAACTAAACAAAACATTTGATTTTACATTCCCGATTCAAATTAACAATTATAAGTACTAAACTCAGTTCCTGATTGATTCAAACAAATGTGTCCAGAAGCAAATCGATTTGTTATTGTTCAGGCAGTTGAAACTAATTGACGACACATGTCGACTCGACTATATTAATCATAACATGCACAATCGTAGCCAAAAATCAGACATTTAACAGTATCGACACATGATTTGAATTGTACTGACCAAACAGAATTGTACTCGAGGAATCAGTTAATTGGTTCAAATTTGAGATTCAGTTAATTGCACAACACATACATACATACGCATTATCAGAACAAGTAGAAGAAGGACTCAATCAAACGCAGAGGTTCAGGCAAGGTGGACAGGACACAAGTTGATAAAATTCGAAACACAAATTTCACAACAACATGAACAGCCTTTTGAACAAACATGGACTAACAGAATAAAGAAAAGAAAGCAAAACTCACCTTAAATCCCGAAAAATCAAAAGCCTTAACTTGGACTCGAACAGACCTTTCTTAAGGCTGAACTGACTTTAATCGAAGTGTTTCTCATATGAGAAACACTTCGATTAAGGTCCATTAGACCTTAATCTCTTGGTTTAGACAAGATACGGACCAGTGACAAGGAACCCTAAGGTTCCAAAAATTAGATCCGGGATTCATGCTTCCCTGGTCAGATTCGGGCCAAACCAAGCATGGTTTGGTCACGAGGGGGTCCGGGGACTGTCTGGTATGAATTTAGGGCAGATCGGTGTAGATCGAGTTTTGACTCGAATCTTCAAATGAAGATTCGAGAAGGTGGGATGGGATTCGAGGTGTGTGGTTGGTGGATTTGGGTTCAGGACGGTGAAAAGCATCTATGGTGTTAAGGGTAGGGTCACCGGCGTCCATGCCGCCGGCTTTCATGGTGAAGGTATACAGGGGCGGCTAGGGTTTGGAGGGCTGGGGTCTGGTGAAGACGACCTAAGGCAGGGGGGTTTGGATTAGGGCGCGGGGTGAAGGGGGAAGGGTTTATATACGGGGTGGATGGCTTGATCTCAACCGTTAGATCAATCTAGATCTACGGTCTGGATCTGAGGGCTTAAGTGGAACGGTGTCGTTTGGCTTAGTAAGGGTCAAGGTTGGTTCGGGTGGAACGGGTCGGGTTCATTAGTGGGTTATGGGGTGTGAGATCTTGGCCGTTGATCAATCTGAGATCAACGGCCCAGATCATACTGGATTAAACGGTGTCGTTTGGATGGCTAGGGGCTGAACTGGACTGGACCGGGTAATTTGGGTTGGGTTGTCTGTTTGGGCCCTGAATTAAAGTAAAAATCAGCCCAAACTGATTTTCAAACCCAATTTTGCACTCTCTTTTATTATTTTTTTTATTTTAAAACAAAACCTAAGTAAATCAAATTAAAATTAAATAAACACTTAATACAATTATTTGCACACATATATTAAAATATTTAAAACAGGTAAAATCAAACAAAACAAAAATCTCGGACCAAGATGCCTATTTATGATTTTCTATTTAACAACCGGATTACGGTTCAAATTACGCATGACACATACATTTTTTGTATTTTGTTTTAATAAAATAAAATGGGCAAAAATCATAAATAATTAACAAAGTGCCATGTAAAAATCCAAAAATTGTACAGCAGGACCAATTGTTATTATTTTTATTTCTTTTGGAGCGATTGTCGCGCGAAACAAATCACGTGCTCACAATATCAATCACCATCCACTTTCAGGTGATGGATTCAAAGGATAAAGATTATTTTCCAATAGGTCGCTTCTTCAAATGGCGACCTGGTTTAGAATTCAATATGCTGTTTACCTCACTACTTTAAAGCGCCGTTGTGTATTTCAATGTGTTGTTTGTGTATTTCAATTTCCTTAAAGGAGATAGAAACATTTAATACAGCGTCTAAGGATAGTAGGCACTTGCTTGCATAAGCATGTTGAATTGTTGATGGAGTCTTACGTTGCGTAGACTCTCCAAAATGATGCCATACCATGTCGGATCCTCCAAAAATGCACTATTTTTGGAGGATCCGACACGCACCAGACCACATTTTAGGAGAGTCTAAGCAACATAAATGGAGGCAGTATATGTAAATCAGCCATTTTCAGAGAATGAATTTCAGGGTATTCATCCTAGTTTGTCAATATTTGCATCTGATGATAATTTGCAGGCCAGTGTTCTGCTAATTATGTTGGTGGAGGCAATTTATGAAACGTTCAGGAAATGTTTTCTCAACTTTAAACTTCTCATAGCCTTCTCAAATAATGGTCAACGGTGATGCAGAAGCTAGATGGATTCTTTCGTCATTACTGCTAAAAATTTGAATATTCCATTTCCACTGCTGTAAATTTATAAGTCAAAATTTGAATATATTAGGACTCTTGATATCTTTTCGAGGTCTCCATATATACTTTTGTCTCTTGAAGAGAGCCGTTCTGTCGGACGAAAAGCGTCTTTTATAAGTAATCCTGCATTGCGTAGAGCACATTGACATGAAATATGAGCAGAGTAATTGGTAAATCCCAGTAGTTATAAGCTGAAATTCTTGCAATGAATATGTTAAACCGATTTTCTATAAAACAATTCACGTCTCTACCACAGTGAAATCTAAAAGGGACCCTTGGAAAAAATCTGTTTGTAATATCTAACAGCATAAAACCTGTTCGATATAATGTTTCAACTATGATAAACGGTAAAACAAAGATTTGACCTCGTTCGCTGGTATACAGAACGAAGAGGTGGCTAACAGAATAATTTACAGGATATTAGTGAACATGTCATCCAGCGGACTATGGTGGAGAAACCAAATCTGAGCAAGTTCATCGTCACAGGCTGAATTAGCTACTGTCAACTAAACTGCATACTTTACAGGCCTTTAAGACCATTCAACTATTGGTGGTTCATTCTACACTTTTTCTTCGCACGCCTCAAGTCTCAAAAACTTCCATTAAGCTACACCTATATAACTTATGCCTCCTATCATTATTGATCTGCAACAGGGAGAATATGATTAGCTCGTTCGTATATGTAAACATGATAATCCAAGTGCATGACAGGTAAAAGATGATCATGACAAAATGACTTGTCACTACTGATTTGCAGTGAAAGCCAAAAAAGTAACAGCATTATTATCACTTGCAGCAGCTAAGACATAACTTAGAACACCACACTATATATGGCACATTTATCCAATGTGCAACTGGTGTTGGTCTAGAGAACAATCGCTTATACAAACTAGTGATGGGGCATGAAAATTAAGAGCCACTAAACGCTGGATTCTCCAGTAAACCAAATTACACCAGAATTCATCCTAGAAGAAGCGACATTTACCATTCAGGTCTGTACAGTTAACACGGGAGATAACCAAGAACTCCTGGGACATCAAAACTTTGTCATCTCATGCAGCATTTGTGAAGCATTAGACTGTGAGACCAATTTCTCTGAACTTGGAGGCCTGATCATGTGATTTGAGTCACCCACCCCTGGTCTGACGGTCTCCTTAGCACTAGTATGTGCACTTGTTTCTGCTTGTGAGGCCTCCATCAACGTACGTATCTAAGTCAAATTAACAACGGTTCTAAAAGTTATCCACCAAGATTGAGGCAGGTTGTATTATCATATAGAATTGCACTCACCACATCCAAACGCTTTTTGTGGAGATCACTTGGTGACTGCACAGAATTAGAAACACATTGTCAAAGAAAACATTAATTTTCACCCAGCTTTAATAACTACAACCAATGACAAATAAGTAGATTACCAGCAACTGGTGGACTACAACCAGCAACCAAACCAATGAACAAGGATGAGGCAAAGATATTTTGTCAGAGTACATCTAGTAGTCATAATTCATGTTATCTCATTATTCGACATTAGTGCAGATAGAAAAAGGGACTATACCACCACGTAAAAGCTAAGAAAGAGAGGCAGAGATACATACATGTTCTGGATAGTGTTTCCTCTCCTCGCTTGAAAAGCCTGGAATAGTCAAATGCCAGTTTTTCTCTGTAGAAATCACAATTAGATTAGAAAAATACCTCAGTTTCCTATATTTCTTTGAAAATGATATAAAACATCACTAGATGATATAAAACATCTCCCTAATATACCAATTACAACTTATCCTAAATATGTCTGTGGGTGTTTACACATGCAAGTGCCCCCACTGCAAACATTCTAACATTCTCGCTAATACTTGAAGACATCCTAAAGTAGCTCTCCATGCGCGATAAAATAGAGTGCATTAGGCAAAAAAAAGCTGGTCCTTACTGATAATGATGTTTACATATTCAAAATATTTGAGATAGTTAGTACCTTAACAAGAAATGTTACCTGCTGTAGTTAAAACATGAAATGGGTGAAAACTTTTAAAACCACTTGATCTCTCTCTATATATACAACAACTACAATTTGTATCTCTCAGATGCATGGTCATATTGTTATACCATTAGGGACAATTAGATATTTAAGTTCCTGGAACTCACGTTCAGGAGCTTAAGCTTCAACTACTCCTAATGATAATAGAGAGCTTGGTATTCAACTATAACCTGTCCATTGAAAATTTTGCTAGCTACTCATAAATATGAAAGTGGTGACATGTGTGTGCCATAAGCAGATGAAAAACTTAAGATGCATAAGAAAGTGAAGGAGATGATATGATAAAAGTTGGTATCAAAGTGAAAATGCTAGATAAAACTGCCATTATCCAGTACAGCATATAGCTCCATAAATTCTGAACATGACCACGATCTTTCCTAGTATCCTGGAAGCTAATGAACATTTGGGGGGGGGGGGAGGGGGGGCTACTGGGAGAGCCTTAAACCGAAGGCATTCTATTTGTCTACGGCCATAATACCTATTGCCCAGGATAGCTGTTTTCTTCCTAAACGGGGATTATCTCACTACATAAGCCGGTAAAGAGTATACTAATCAACAAAAAAAAAAAGTAGAAATATACTAAAACAAATATACACCATACAAATGCAACCTTTGTACCTAATAATGCAATCTTTACAAGTAAAAACTGTACCAAGTGATAAAAACGGTCTTTCTAAATAATGGAAACAAACTAAAGAATAGATCCTTTATTTCCAGTTGCAGGCACAAACCTAGATGTAACAGTACATCCTTGGACTCCAAAGTCGAAGATTTCCGATGCTTCGCCAAATTGCAAGCAAATGTAGTAACCTACAATGAGGCGTTGAACATAAGTACGTAAAAAGCATGATAAATAATCAATGTAAAACAAATTCATGCATGTCAGTTTTTCATGAACAATTATCTGCACAAAGAATTTTAGATGAGGCTGGTGACATACAAAAGGGTGGTAGAGCAAACTGGTACAAGTGCCAGGGTAATAAATTTTAGTTTACAAAAAAATAGAAGTATTGCAACAATCACCTGACGTGGTTGCATAAAACATAATTTACAAGCCAAAAATTTCAGTATTAGCCAGAAAAGAAAAAGGGCACCCGGGGAGCAACACCCTGAAGTCATAGGAGTATGTAACTCTAGTTAAATTGAGGACTGCAGCAGTTTATTGCGGACTGGAAATGACCCTAACGGTGATATCATGTTTATGGCTCTGAGGCGCAGACATTGCTAGAAAGCTACCACGTGCAAGGCAATAGATTGGACACCAGGGAACATGCAATTGGATATGGTTGTGTTATCTTTCCATCCTTTGCCCAAATAAAAGTATGACTCACATCTTGTAGCATATCACCATTTCATTAGGAATATAAACGACATGTAGGGTATTAGAGAAATAAGCTTTTGATATCATTTAATAACCAAGCACTAAAATAAAAATGTCAATCACTTTCTGATAAAAGAAATATTCTTAGACAACTGCCAAGGCAGGAAAACAACAACGTCCTTGATTTACAATCCAAGGTCGATTCACTTGATGATCTTATACCAGAACCTTGCGAAGAAGATTCATTATCATCCTTTGACTGTGTTTAGAAGTCCAAATTGAATGGAATAATGAAAAGGTAATGAAGAAGAGATTTTACAACAAACAAGAAAAAGAACAGGAAAAAGAGAGGACTGAGGAGGGAAACCAAAATCAGCAGGATGGCAATATCTCCTTTAAGTGCATATTATTAACAACTATGCAGTCTAACAAGCTAGCACATCAACGATTTCACCCGAAAGGTACCCAAATCAGTGATAGCCAAATGTGATACACACAGCAAACCACAACCAACCCAGCAACTGCCCTACCCAGAAAAGAAAGACAAAAAACAATTAATGAAGCATATTCAAGCCTACCGAATCAATGAAGTCATCAGCAATCTCTAGAAGAAGATCTTCAACTTCAGGATCAAGCTTTCCATGTGAATCCACCTGAAAAATTACAATAGTGATTGCTCAACATCAGTGAGCAAAATCAGCTGGTGGAAGACTTTACAACAGTAACAGTGTTGACCTAATAGTATGGGTCAACACTATATGCTGTGACTGAAATTTAAAGTGAGTCTTTTGAAGTTGGGAGGGAGGACAGGAATGTTATCACTATCAGTATATGTAATCTTTCACAAAATTTCTGAAGTAGATTTTGGGCACTTCAAAACTAAAGAAGATATCCATATTTCAATTTGGAGCAACCAACATAGACAACAGGATTTTAGAGATTAATAAAGTGAAGTGGAGGAAGGACCTGTGAAACCAAATCCTGTATCTTTCTCTTTCCAAGAAGCTGATTGCTTGCTTCAGTCCCCTGACTTGAACTTCCCCCAGGAGTAGTTGTTCCAGATCCAGTAGCATCTGGTTGTGACCCAGTTAAACTCAGAGATTTTTGGCCAGCTGGGGCAGCCATCCTTGGAGAAGACTGCTGCTGATGCAAAAGCTGCTGTGGCTGTTGTTGCTGCTGCTGTTGATGCATCTGAGGGTGGCCAATCTGTTGTTGCTGTTGTACAATTTGGGATAGTTGCTGTGGGTTCAAACCAATTAAATTTTGATGCAACTGTTGAGATGAAGTTAATTGTTGCTGCATAAGCATTGGTTGCTGCTGCCTCTGCGGTTGAAGACGATAGGAGGGGGAATTAGGAGAAGAAATAGCAGGCATTTGCTTCAACCACTGCTGCTGTGATGAATTGTTCTGCATTATTGTAGATTGTCCATTCTGAGTCAATCCAGGTAACTGAGGGTTAATAAATGACGTCCTTGGAAGGTTCTGAACCGATATTTTCTACAGTAAATTGTAACATCAAAGTGAGCACTAAAAACAAATTGTTGCTATGTAATAAGGAACTGACAAGAGACTATCAGATGTACATTAAATTCCACAAGAGGATTACATGTGATTTACCAAAAGGAGAAAGCAAAATTAAAGAAGTGAAGATAATTATGTAATTATGACAGCCTTAAATGACCATCAGCTTCAAATCACTAGCAAATGAAGAAATCCACAACTCTAAAGCACTTTATAAACAAGACTTCATCTTGGCATTCAATTAACTTGTAATTAGACAAGGATATTTTTGTGCCAGAGGTACATTTTCATTATCTTAATATCAAGTTGAAAATTAACAAGATGAGTAAAGGAGCTCACGTGCACCTAACTGAAATGTCGATAACAATATCCATTGGCTAAGATCATTCTTTCCAGGAAAAAAAATCACTCGTTGTTCTGTGCAAAGTTTCAATTTTTTTAAAAAAAAATAAGATAAAGATTTTATTGAAGTAGATACAAGAGGTATATAAAAGCCAAATGTTCTTTTTTCTTATAAGGTAATGAATTTATTATTATTAATGTAAATTAATGTATAGAAGCAAAACCCCCATTATGATTGTTTGCATCGCTTATCTATGAACCATCAATTCCTCAAACAGACACCAAGCTTCTCCTCCACACCTCAGAACATAACTATAACTCGCAAGTTCGGTGCCTACAGGTTAGATCGTCCACCTTGATGGATATTGTTATTTGTTATGTAGAGAATAAAGTGATTGAAGCAAGTAACTCAAAGATTGTTTTACCCAAAATTTAATCCAACTAGTATAGGGGTTGAAAACATAGGATTACCTAACAAAACACATGTAATAGAATGTACTTGAGGAAAGAAAAACTGTCGAACTTGAATAACATAACGAACATAAAAAGCTGCTACTAAAAACGTAATATTAAAAAAAGATTGAGCTTTTAAGTTATAAAATGTAAATGCATCAAATCCCAAAGTATTTTACAGAAAGCAAATGGGACAAACTGTGTTAATGATACTTCCTCTAGTACTAAATGTTCATAATTGGCACCTCCAGACATAGCTATTACAGCGTATAAACCGAGAAATAGCTGCATACTCAATGAGGTTCAGATAAGAACGACATGCTGGAAATATAGTACAAAAGAACTGTAAGAGCAGCAAACCTATGTTTCTTTGAATCAAATTCAAACTTTTCACAAGGAATTTTTGTCTTTACAAGGTTATTCTCATATACCACCTAAAGCTTTAACGCGCATTGAAGTTTTGTGCCACCTCAGGGTGAGAGTTTGTAAAGCGGTAGGTACAGTGAAAAATCTCAGAAGATACAGTACCATAGGCTAAAGGCTCTCTAGAAAGTAGTACTAAAAATATTCATGGGCATCCCATAAATCTCAATGTGTTAAAACATGCAATAGCCCTCATGTATTCATCAGTGAGTAGTTCTTTGTCTCCTGATACTATGAAATGCCAGAACAAAGTTAAACATGAGCCTTTTTTTCCTTTGGATAAAATTAAGTTAAACATGAACCTTGTGCCAAAAATCAGCATTTATTTACTATATACCAAGTTACTTTGAATGACGTTACACGTTTATGCATGTGTGTCATTGTTGTGATTGCATAATCCAAGTATCCGGCTATCAGATTTCATAAACAAGAGTCATATCCTAGTTTTGACCTGTTAGTCAACAAAATACATTAGAAATTACCCAGAGCAATCTTTTACAGAAATATCTCGGAACAAACTCTCATGTGATAGGAAATATCTAGGAGAATGAAAACACAAAAGATTCTCTTTGATTTGCTGCTATGACTGATGACCAAATTCATGACCTGAATGATTTGAAGAACAAATGCTGCGGACAACTTTTTTGGGTTACACAACCTGGAGAAAAAATTGCAACTAGATTTCTGAAAGAGTCATCTCCAATTTTTACCACGGTGTCAAGTGGAAAACTCATCAGAATAAATGAGAGGGTTAGTTTTTAGCATTAAAGATATGTTACTAGCATGTTCGAAGATTGGCACCTGAGCAGTGGTGAGAGGATTTTGCTGGGACAACTGCTGCCTCAACTGATTTTGATTGACCCTTTGTTGTGCATATGCAAGGGCACCATTTGCCCTTAACTGAGAGCTCATGTTGAGAGATCCCATCATTCCCATTGCCTGTATACCCTGCAAGGACTGGCCATGGGAATTCCCCGTGTGAAACTGATTCCCCTGCATTAGACCTGCCTTCTGCCGTGGCTGCACCCACAATAGAACTTTTTTCAGAAACACATAAAGCAACAATGACAAATAGCAGTTGTGTCTTCAAAATAACACCACCATGTTGGAATGGACTATCTCATCTAAAAGCTTAAGCTGTTAGAGATAACACACTTTTATTTACTTAATTGTGTCTTCAACAAGTACATGGTCAAACCAAATTCATGCATTTAATGGCTCAAGAATAGAATTAGCAAAACATAAAACTGAATTTGAAAGCTGTAAGTGCTGAAGTGGTACCGGATTCAAAAATTGAGATTGCAAATTGAACTGGGCGACAGCTGCAGCAGCTTGTCCGGACAACATGGGAAGATGGCCAGTCTGTCCCATTAAAGCTGCCCTAGTTAAATTTCCGCTACCCATTTGGCCTCCTATTTGCTGCTGCTGTTGTTGATTCTGTTGTTGCTGTTGCTGCTGCTGTTGTTGTTGCTGCTGTTGCTGCAATTGTTGTTGCTGTTGTTGCTGCTGCAATTGTTGTTGCTGTAATTGCTGTTGCTGGAGGGCAGTACCACCGGAACCAAAATTCATTTGACCATAAAGCCCTCCTCCTCCCGATTGCTGCCTCATCAAACCAAATTGCTGTTGCTGCTGTTGCATTTGGAATTGACTCAACCTCGACATGGAAGGTGATCTCTGCATCTGAAAATTAGAGGCGGCGGCCATTAAGTTATTATTATTACTGCCGTTAAGACTAGTAGAATTATTATTATTCTGCTGCTGAAGCTGCATTTGTTGCTGCTGTTGTTGTTGAGATTGTGTCAATTGCTGTTGCTGCATTTGTTGAGGCTGCATCTGAATTTGCTGTTGCTGCATTTGTTGAGACTGCATCTCAATTGAAGGAGATTGTGAGATAGAATTGTTGTTGTTAGAAGGAGAAGTCATGGTTATTCCGGGATCGGACGATGCCGTCGATGATGATGGTGCGGCAACTAGGTTTGCAGGGTTAATTATACGGTTGGAAGGTAATTCCAATGTTTTGGGGGAAGAAGATGGAATTTCCGCCATTGTTTATTGGCTTGAATTGTGACTTTGTATAAATTGAGTGGAATTCAAACTCAGATGAACAGAGTCATCTGCAACTTTGAATTTTCTCTGAATTTCAACATTTGGGGATTTGGGGACTGCGGGAAACTCCGTCGACGAACAAAGAAAGGCAAAACGCACAAGTAATTCGCAGTTCTGCGGGTCTCGAAATTGCCCACGTGTAGCTTGGTGATAACAGTTGGCGAAGTGGGTAAAAGAAAAAGAAGATATTTAAAACTGTTATTATACACATATATATATATATATTATGTTATGAAATAAAGACTATAAATTAAAGACAAGTATAGAGACAAACTGATATATTATTCGAATTCAAACTGATGTACATAGTGAACTGAAATCTCTTCTATTTATAGAAGAAAGGAAGTTGCTCTGTAAGTTGCTACTACAAGCTGCAGTGTAAGCTGCTACTACAAGCTGCAGTGTAAGCTACTATAAGCTGCTGTGTAAGCTGCTACTACAAGCTGCTGTGTAAGCTGCTACAAGCTGCTGTGTAAGCTGCTGTTGTACCAGATATGGATAATCTTCTACTGAGAGCAATATTTATCCATAACGGAGTACTGAATGGATAAGCTTATTATATCCGGTATGGATAATCTTCTACCGAGGGTAATGTTTATCCATAACTGGGTACTGAAAAGATAAGCTTATTATACCCGGTATGGATAATCTTCTACCGGAGGTAATGTTTATCCATAACTGGGTACTGAAAAGATAAGCTTATTATACCCGGCATGGATAAACTTCTACTGGGGGTAATGTTTATCCATAACCGGGTACCGAAGTGATAAGCTTCTTCAGGAAGCTTATTTCCAATATAGTACTAAATAGATAAACATATTTACGGTGGAGTCTCACATGGATAAGCTTCTTCAGGAAGCTTATTTACAACGGAGTACTAAATGAACATCCATAATATAATATATTTATAACACTCCCCTTGGATGTTCATTAAAAGATAATGTGCCTCATTAAAATCTTACTAGGAAAAAACCCGTGGGAAAAAAATCTCAGTGAAGGAAAAAGAGTACACATATTTAGTAAGACGCATGGCTATGTGCCTCATTAAAAACCTTATAAGGAAAACCCATGGGAAAAACCTTAGTAAGGGAAAAAGAGTGCATCGCGTATTTACTCCCCCTGATGAAAACCTTTTTTCATATATTTGAGTCTCCGCATTCCAATCTTGTATATCATCTTCTCAAAAGTTGAAGTTGGCAAAGATTTAGTGAATAAATCTACTGGATTATTACTTGAACGGATTTGTTGCACATCAATGTCACCACCTTTGTTAGCATTAGCAAGATAAATAAGTGCAACATCTACACCGAGATAGAGTATTTCAGGACCAAGGAGCTCCTCATCCTCTTCTAGAGGTTGGAACATATCCTTATTCACTTCAAGTGATTGAATATCCAATGGCGTACTTAATGGGTACACTTTGTCCATGTAAAAGCATTTTTAAGACCCTCTTGGAGCTCTTCTGGAGTTCCAATTTATGTCACCAACATAAACAGCAAGTGTAACAAATTCTGATGACATTTTCTTTATAAAAATACATGGACAAATAACATAATTTATGTAACTTTCTTTCAGCAAATATTTACTGAGGCGATTATACCGCACACGCACAGATTGCTTTAAACCGTACAAAGATCTTTATAATTTGATCAAGTACATTTCTCAAGACTTTGAATTATATGCTTCAGGCATTTTCAATCCTTCAAGGATCTTCATATAGATTTAGCCAAATAAGTCATATAGGTCAAAACTTGTATCTAAATGGTATGACATCTTCAAGTGTCTGGACTGCTAGTCCGATCCTCACAATCTTTTACAATATTGTGCACTATATTGTATTAAATATATCGTCGACGATCATTTTGTGTCAGTTCCGAAGCGACATAACTTGTGGAGATCTCATCACTTTCTTTATTTTCAGGTACCTGAACTTTTTCGGGAGTTTCATGAAATGTTATGTCGTGGGCTCTTCTAGAGCTTATTTCCTCCTCATTATGATCATTTCGATCATTAGCTCCTACTATTTTTCAAGGATTGTTACCTTTGGAACCGATTGGTCTACCACGCTTCATGCGTACAGTAAACTCTATCCTTCAGGGACTTTAATTTTAATAGGAGCATTTGCAGCTGAAATATGATATTTAATTTTGGATCAGCAAATGCTTCTGGCATTCGACTTGAATTATCTTCTAAGTGAGGATCATGATAATTCGATTCATATAACATATTTTTCAACTATTTATTCCATCCCTCAAATGTTAGAAAAACTAACATATATCCTCAATCATCTTTGGGAAACATATCTTTGTGTATTATGGTAGAGAAATTAATCACATACCACACAACAAAAGATAGTAAAAATATTTGGTTTCTGATCCTAAACCAATTGTGAAGGGAGGACTTATCATATATTGTTGATCTGATGCATACAAGTGCTGCTATATGCAATTTAGAAAATCTTAGACCAACACATGAAGCTTTGTTCTCATAAGCAATGGTTTAGACATTAATAGGAGGTATTCAATTCTAAACCAGCTTGGATATAAACCAGCATTATCAAGATGAACTGTCTTGATTTCATAATCTGAAAATTATGCTCTTAATCGAGAAAAGCAATTCCAAATGCCAAACTGCAGGTTGGCAATAATTACACATGTAACCATTTCATATATGCACCTATAAGTGGTTCACATGATAGGTGAACGTGCCCATATTCACCTTTTATATATTTCAGAATCAGGGGTCTTAGTCCCAACTTTAGCTGGTATAATCAATTCATTATGAGAACAAGCAACACATGAGAATTCCTGAAGAATCTTCTAGTTCTTTAGTATATGCTTATCTGAATTTTCAAATAGCTCATTTAAAAATGGCAAATGAAAAACTTCAAGTTTATCATGTCATGTGCTATCTCTTAGTAAACTTCTGGTTTACTATGGCATAAACTTTTGCTTTAGTAAACTTCTAGTTTACTGTGATACATGATATAGTACAAATTAAAGAATAAGGCGGGTAACTTCTCACATACATATTATTTTACCCCCTATGATTGTGGAAACATGAAGATTATCAATCTTCCAATCATTTGTAGTCTCACTATGATAGCCATTTGTATTAGTAAACTTCAGGTTTACTACAACATATGTTTTGACCATAATCATATAATATGAATGACATATTTGTATATAAGCTCTTCGAGAGCCTTAATTTATTATCCACAATCTAATATTTATCTGGCACTACTGGTGTCATGTATTCTTTAGGCAAACATTTAGCTCTTCAGGAGTTATTAATACATTTTGTACTATCATTTATTGCTCAGACACTGTTGGTGTCATGAGAGAAAATCACAATCAAATAAACAATGTAAAACAATTGTTTAAGCACACGAAAACTCTTCTTCATAATATTTTTCCACTTCAGGAGGCAATTTCAACTGTGTTACTTCTTTAGGAGCAAATTTGAAATATTGAGTATATATTCTCTCAATTATATTAACTCTTCTGGAGGTGAATTGTAATGTATTCACATCAAGAGCGCGTTCATATTTACTCGACTTATTAGTATTGTCACATTCACTTCAGGGAATGGATTAATATTATCAAAAGTTCTCATCCTTCAGGAAATCGAACATAATTATCTGAATGCGCATTAATCACATCAAATTGTGATGCCTCAACCTCTTTTAAAATATTTACTACTTCAGGAGCAAATCGAGGCGTACATTTAATATAGAGAATATATATGTAGCTTATCTTCAATTGTAATTATAGAAAGCCTAAATTATCACTTCTGGTGATCATAGACATATACCACTTCTGGTGGTTAACAAAATATAATTACAATGAGATATATGAAATATAACTACTTCTGGTGGTTGTATATTTCTTGCAAACTCTGCTAGAGTTTAAGTTGATCTAATAATATTATCTATATTCTTTAAAATGACATAAATAAGATATATTATAGTAAACATCATTATCAAATCATAATTTTTCTTTATGTGCAACAATTACATAACCATACTATCTTTTACAAATAACAAAAATTAAAATATTTACATTTCTACAGATTCACCACCGATTACATGACTTGTTTCTCCTTATGGGAGTGCAAAGTAATCAGTTACATCCAAATGCATGAAGTCTAAATTATCTTCAGAAATAAAATTTGCTTCAGCATTTTTCTCTGTCTTCTTCAGGGAGGCTTGATAAAGCTCAACCAGGTGCTTTGGCGTACGACAAGTACGTGACCAGTGCCCTTTTCCTCCACACCTATAGCATGCATTTTCTACATTTGGCGCTTGCACCGCTTCATGCTTTTGTTCCTTCCTTTTCCACTGCTGGTGGTGAGAAGGCTTCTTTGGTGCATTATTATTACCATGATTGGGGTTTCTTCCCCGACCACGGTCATGACCACGACTGGGGCCACGACCTCTTCCACGTTTAGCTTGGTGGAAGTTCGTCTCATTCACTTCAGGGAATGGACAAGAACCAATAGGTCGACTTTCATGATTTTTCATTAATAGCCCATTATGCTGCTCTGCTATAAGAAGATGTGAGATAAGTTCAGAATACTTTTTAAATCCCATCTCTCGATATTGCTGCTGCAGGAGCATATTCGAGGCATGAAAAGTGGTGAAAGTTTTCTCCAACATATCATGATCAGTAATATTATCACCACATAATTTTAATTGGGAAATAATTCTGAACATAGCAGAATTATACTCACTGATAGATTTAAAATCTTGTAGCCTTAGTTGAGTCCAATCATAACGTGCCTGTGGAAGAACGACCATCTTCAGGTGGTCATATCTATCTTTCAAATTATTCCACGGTATGACTGGATCTTTAATAGTGAGATATTCCATTTTCAGGCCCTCATCAAGGTGATGGCGTAGGAATATCATTGCTTTGGCACGGTCTTGGCTTGATGCCTGATTTTTATCCTTGATGGTGTCTGCCAGACCCATCGCATCAAGATGAATTTCAGCATCAAGCACCCAAGACATGTAGCTTTTGCCCGATATATCCAGGGCTACAAATTCAAGTTTAGAAAGATTTGACATTATTTAGGAAAAGAAAATTCTTACCTCAGATACTTTCAAAATATTTGCTCGAGATGGTAGAGCTTCGTGCTGATAACGTGTTATGAAATAAAGACTATAAATTAAAGACAAGTATAGAGAGAAACTGATATATTATTCGAATTCAAACTGATTGTACATAATGAACTGAAATCTCTTCTATTTATAGAAGAAAGGAAGCTGCTCTGTAAGCTGCTACTACAAGCTGCAGCGTAAGTTACTATAAGCTGCTGTGTAAGCTGCTACTACAAGATGCTGTGTAAGCTGCTACAAGCTGCTGTGTAAGCTGCTGCTGTACCAGATATGGATAATCTTCTACTGAGAGCAATATTTATCCACAACGGAGTACTGAATGGATAAGCTTATTATATCCGGTATGGATAATCTTCTACCGAGGGTAATGTTTATCCATAACTGGGTACTGAAAAGATAAGCTTATTATACCCGG
Source organism: Nicotiana tabacum (assembly GCF_000715075.1). NCBI lineage: Eukaryota > Viridiplantae > Streptophyta > Magnoliopsida > Solanales > Solanaceae > Nicotiana > Nicotiana tabacum. The sequence continues at coordinate 186,095,897 of NC_134085.1, forward strand.
TATGGATAATCTTCTACCGGAGGTAATATTTATCCATAACTGGGTACTGAAAAGATAAGCTTATTATACCCGGTATGGATAAACTTCTACTGGGGGTAATGTTTATCCATAATCGGGTACCGAAGTGATAAGCTTTTTCAGGAAGCTTATTTCCAATATAGTACTAAATAGATAAACATATTTACGGTGGAGTCCCATATGGATAAACTTCTTCAGGAAGCTTATTGACAACGGAGTACTAAATGAACATCCATAATATAATATATTTATAACAATATATAAATTTTTCAAACTTTTATATATAATGGTTTGTACTCTTAGTTATAGACTAGTTCTTTGCCATTATAATAGTTAAGCTATTTGCCTTTTATTTTAGTTTGATGGTAATTTTATTTTTCTAAGTCCAGGAATTTATTTCATGTTAAAATAGCATATCTTTAATTGAGTCGTTAAATTATTCATTACTATTTAATTCAATTATATATTATCGATATATCTTGGTAAACGGAAAATTTTCTTAAAGAATAATTGATTTGATAGTATGTTGTTTAAATATAGTTTAAAAACGGACAAAAATCTGAAGTAATCGAAAAAATCTACTAAACCGATATAAATCGAAGGTATAAAAACCGAGTTAATTGATTTACTTGATTCTAATATTTAAAAATTTGACTTATTTAGTTTGATTTCTTTTTAAAAGAAAAATCAACCCAGATCAAACTATGAACACCCTGTGTAGCCTTTCGGTGTAACTCAATTTATTCGTTTCTCTCCTCTAGACTAGACTAATTAGACAAATGTATCATCACATATCACAAAGGGGTTTTGGACGTGGAGATAGTTTAAATGGAAATGATGAATCATAGTATAATAATAAAAATTAGAAAAAAAAACTACAGAGTGAGAAGAAAAATAAAGTAGTTATTGTAGGGAACTCTTATTAATTATTTAGAACAGAGTTTGTTGAATAGCAAGAGAAACGGAAACATTTAGAGACAAACTACGGAAAATTACACTCAATGACCTTGAAAATAAATGATCTTGATTTTTTTATCCCTACTTGCCTCATGGGTAATTCAAAAGTCAAAAGTGTTGGATATGGGGCAAGCGAGAGAAAATACTTGTTAAATTTGAAGTCATGCTTAAGAGGCAAACAACATCAAAAAATCAAAAGTGACACCCCGAAGTGTCATATTTGTGCAAATTAGCCGACAAAAATATTTAGGCCAAAACATACACAAACACCTAAACTTATCCCGATATTTCATTTAAAAAATAAACTGCGTGTTTTATTCAAATCTCCAAAAGAGATACATTGAGCTAAGCTAGTATAGATAAACTAGCTAATTCCCTAGGTCACCTTTGTAAGACAGCAGATGCCAACTTTTACAATTGAGATGAAGTAAATGCATATGAGAAACATTACACAAGAAATGTGCCTGGAAGAAGGAGATTCAGCCTACACAAAAAAGTACTACCGGGAAGTTTATCCCTACTGTACAAGATTGCATGGTCAAGGAGGATTAAAGGTTTGTCTAGTTCTTTGAAATACCGGCAAGTCCCATCTATACATGTTCATGAGGCCCTTGGCTTGAGGAGGAAGATCAGAAAACACTCGAAACAGTTGAGAATGAGGGATAGAGTGACTCATGGATGCAAGCTTGTCTGCAACTTCATGACTTCTCTCTCTATAACAGCGATTAAGAGAGAATCTGGACTGCTCCACGAACTTTTTAAGTTCTTCTACCTCCTTTTCAATATTCCATGGAATTGTATTACGACCATTAACACGATCCACTAATAATTTAGAGTCACTGTCACTACCAGTAAGATAATAACCATTAAATAGACATCATTTAATGTTGTAGTGAAGAGCAGCTGCGTATGCCAAGTTGCTTGTTCCTGAACCAGGCACTAAAGAGTAGGCAAAGACAAGGCAACACTCTTTATCCCTTATCACACCTCCAGCTCCACACTTTCCCTCTTTGCAACTACCATCAGAGTTTAATTTAACCTATGATGACTTCAGTTTAATCCATTTAACAATAATGGATTTCTCAAAATGGATAGTACTTCTCAAAAGCTGACTGATCTCCTCCCAGTTGGGAACCAACTGAATTTGCTGGAATTGAAGATTGACAAGTTGGGACGTGGAGAAAGCAATCAGATAAACTATTTTTCTCACATTAGTGTCATACTTGGCACTACATCTAGCTCTCCAAATCTCGCAAGATATGCTAATAGACAAGCATTTAACAATGAATGCATGGACATAATTTGTGACTTTACATCTCCACCAGTTGATCATAAGTTGCCTGAAAGAGGTGTTTGAATGTGCAATGCCCAATGGACCACACAAGATTCTCCATACCTCCTGAGCAAAGAGGCTACTGCAGAAAATATGGTCAATAATTTCTAAATTTAGAAATCTACAACAGCAGTACCTGGAGGAAGTAGGGATGCCTATCTTAGCTACTTTAGCATGTGGGAATCTTATCTCTCAGAGCTCTCCATATAATAAAATTCATCTTGAATGGGACACATTTCTGCCAATTCATAATATTAATCTGTGACTTATGCCTCTTCTTTCTAAATAATTGCCCAAGCTGAAGCAACTAAAAAATAATCACTATTATCCGCTGTCCAAATTGGACTATCAGGAATTGTGGATCTTAGTGATATCTGGAAAATATTCACTTTATCCACCACATGTTGTGAAAGTAAAAGATCTAATCCTCTCCAGTTTATGTAATTGTTGAGCAGCATACTATAGAGAGTAATATTCTTAGGTTTATAACCTTCCGGAAGAAAGTTGTATAATGGGTCTAACTTGGACCAATTATCAAACCAGACAGCAACCTTTCCACAGCCAATTTTTCATAGAATTTGCTTATCCACAAGCTTTTTAATTTTGCACATTGCATTCCATGATTGGGACTGCCCAGAGTAGAACTATTTTATAAGTGGATGAGCTCTCTCACAATATTTGACCATTAGGAACCCCTTCCATAATGATTGACCAGTTCTAAAGTTCCACCACTATTTTGCAGTTATTGCATTGCAGATGTCATTAAGTTTCCTGAAATTGGCACCCCCTCCTCATATGGAAAACACAGGTTATCCCAAAAAGCTCAGTGATGTCTTTTCTTCTCAGTCGACTCTTCCCAAAAAAACTGTTAAACATCCTCTCTATTTGGTTGACAACACCCTTTTAAGGATGAATAACAGTTAGTATATGTGTAGGCAATGCTAATAAGATATGTCTAATTAACGCCGCTCTACCCCCAGAGGACAAAAACTTGAAATGCCACCCTGAGATCTTATTCAGGATCGTGCTGATAATCTTAGAGAAAATAGAAATCTTCTTCCTTCCAACATACAAAGGGTAACCCAGGTATTTGATAGGAAGACTTTTGTGTTCCATATCAGTACTGACTTATATTCAAACTGTGTCTACTGGACACTCTTTGCTGACATGGCAGATAATGTGTTGCTCATGTGAACTTGAGCGCGTATGAGACGGGAAAATGGAGTTTCTCTCAGAGATCAATTTCCGGCCACTTTTGTCAAAGATTCTTCTTTCTCCGGTAACCTCTAGTCTTCTTTTATTCCTTTTTCTTTTCGTATTTCTCTTTTCTCACCCATAAAGATTCATTTTCTCCCAAAACCTATATCTTAAAGCCTAGCCTCTGCCAGAAATATCATCACTGGCGATCCCACATTTTTGCCAACCATCACTAATGACTCCCCTTCCTTTTATATATTTCCTCTTTCATTTTATCCCCGAAAGCTTGTTGTGAATGAAAATAGAGATGACATGGAAACGGCTTGAGGACTACGTCTAGAAAGGGGGAAATGCACGTGACAAGGGGTAAAACTAATTGGGCAGCAGTATAAGGTACCAAGAAATCGGCATTGCAAGGAGTCAATTGAGTTGTTATGAATGATTCTATTTCTCTTACCAGTTCTTCTGTATTCCTCACCTCCTTCTACTTTCTTTATTCTTAGTTGTTGCTAGTTCCAGTATTTCATTGTAATTTTTGCTTTAGCGATTTCATCCAGCTTTGTCTTTGTAAATGAGTTTCAGTTTAATCAATCAACAATTATGGTACTATTTTTTGTTTATTTGAGTTGCACCCTTCTGCTCTTTTGAATTTGTAACATTGGTGCTTTCATCCAGAGGTCTAAAATGGATGACCAAAAACTCAAGTCTCTCGTAGAAACTCAGTTCAAGGAGTGAAGGATTCAATCCTTGCTGATATCCGTTCATTGTTACTGGAAGTGGTGGGAAATCAACATCGAGACCCAACGATGGAAGTCACTCGCCATCGCCATGGGAGAGACCCACACGATGACTAACCTACGGCGGCATCGATTCTTTGCCGTAGAGGTCCGGCGGAGATAGGGCGGTTTCGTGGTAAAAATCTGGAGACCTGGATTTTTCAAGTAGATCGCTACTTCGATTTTTACCACATAGTAGAGGATCAAAGGCTCTCAATCACCTCCTTCTACTTGGACAGAGAAGCTCTCGAATGGTATCGTTGGCTTTTTCAAAATAAACAACTGGTGGATTGGGATCATTTTGCAGCAAAGGTGCGAATCCATTTCTGTCAGAAAGGGTTAGAATCAGCTGAGGGACGCTTGGCGAAACTCAGACAGACCACCACCGTATCGGATTTTCAGAGTCAGTTTAAGACTATTGCCAACGAAACAGACGACATGATCGATGGTCGTATGGTACGTCTCTTTATTTCTGGGCTTAGAGAGGATATTAAGAATTCAGTGCTTGTCCATAGGCCAAAAACTTATGAAGAGACGTTAGATTTGGCCCATATTCACGAAAAAAGGATCCAGGCTGAAAAAGGGCCCATCCGACCAGCCTTCACCAAAACTCCACCACTGTTACCCACACCTAATTTTGCACCATCACCACACACCGTAAAATCCTCGAGTCCTCTCATTCCAGCGCATCTAGCTCTTACCCACCAAATCGTCCACCCCTCAAATGCCTATCTCATGCCGAATTACAGAGTCGTCGGGAACGTGGATTGTATTACTATTGTGAAGAGAAATATACTGCTGGTCATAAATGTAAGATGCCTCCTCAGCTTTTATTGCTTACAGATAGGCCCGATATAGACCTTGGCTTGCTGGAATCCTTTGTTACTAATGATTTCATAGCCGAGGAGTTGCAATGTTTGGAATTACAGGAGCAATCAGCTATTTCTTACCATGCTTTAACTGGTGGAATCTCCCCATCAACTTTGCAATTCACTGGGCAAGTGAGTGGATCGCCCGTCCAAGTATTGGTAGATGGAGGAAGTACTCACAACTTTGTTCAACCACGAGCAGCTAAACACCTTCAATTCCAAATTGAGGTCATTCCCAGTTTTGTCGTAATGGTGGGCAGTGGCCAGAGACTTCATTGTGAAGGAGTAGTGCGCCAAGTCGCCTTGTTGATTCAAGGAACTACGCTGGTTGAGGACATGTATGTCATACCTTTCCACGGGGCTGATGTAGTACTTAGGGTAGCATGGTTGGCAACTTTGGGGCGCACTGTCACTGATTATGCAAAACGGGAGTTTGAAATTACTTTGAAGGGGTCCAAAGTGCTATGGCATGGAAATTCTCCCACCGACGCTCACCAAATTCAGTTGCATAGTTTGAGGCGCATGGTAGCAGCTAATGCTATTTCCTCTTTCGTTTGCCTAGAGATGATCGTTGATGAGAGAGGAACGACAGACGAGATGGCCCCTGACTTGTGCAACCTATTGGAGTCTTATGCTGATATCTTTCAGAAGCCAGCCGGTTTGCCTCCTTCTCGTGCCCAGGATAACTCGATACACCTCACCCCAGAGGCACCACCTATAAATGTAAAACCATATAGGTACCCCTATTTCCAGAAACAAGCTATGGAGCAACTTGTGACAGATATGCTCAAGGAGGGAGTGATACGGCCGGCACCAGCCCATTTTCGTCCCCAGTATTGCTAGTGCGCAAGAAGGATGGTATATGGAGGTTTTGCGTTGACTATAGAGCACTAAATGCTATCATAATTCGTGATCGATTTCCAATTCCCACCATTGATGAATTGTTTGATGAATTGCACGGAGCTTGTTATTTTTCCAAGATGGACTTGTTATCCGGATATCATCAGATCAAGGTCAGGCCTGAAGATGTGGCCAAGACTGCTTTTCGTACCCACGATGGGCACTACGAATTCTTGGTAATGCCGTTTGGCTTGACGAATGCCCCTTCCATCTTTCAGGCAACTATGAATGAAGTTTTTCGGCCCCATTTACGTCGTTTCGTCTTGGTATTCTTTGATGATATATTTGTCTATAGTTCATCCTGGAATGCACACATGGAACATTTACATGTGGTCCTGCAGTTGTTACGCGACCATCAGCTAGTCGCCAAGTGATCCATATGTTTATTTGGCCAACCATCCGTGGATTATTTGGGCCACATCATCTCTACGCAAGGACTGTCCGTAGACCCTGAAAAGATCATGGCTATCCAACAATGGCCACCCCCTCATTCTGTAAAGGAAATTTGCAGTTTCCTTGGCCTTGCAGGTTATAACCGTAGATTTATCCATCATTATGTTGCTATAGCTGGTCCTTTGACTGATCTTTTGCACAAAGACTCTTTCAAGTGGGCAGATGCAGAACAAAGTGCCTTTGATGCTTTGAAGGCCAAGTTGGGCTCCACTCCTGTTTTGGCTCTACCAAATTTTAGTCAGGAATTTTAGGTGGAAACTGACGCATCCGAACAAGGTATCGAGGCTATTCTATCACAACGAGGCCACCCCATTGCTTACTTCAGCCAAAAGTTAAACTCTCGTATGCAGAAGGCCTCCACCTATCACAGAGAGATGTTTGCCATTACTCAGGCTGTGAGTAAATGGCGGCAATACCTTTTGGGATGTCAGTTCACAATCTTTACTGATCAGCAATCCTTGAGGAACTTGACTACGCATACCATACAAACACCTGAGCAACAGAAGTGGCTCACTAAACTTGTGGGATATGACTTTCGCATTTTGTATCGGCCTGGTAAACAAAACTCTGCCGCAGATGCTCTTTCTTGAACTTCAGAAGCGACCTTCATGAATCTATCGGTTAATTCTTTTGCTATTGAGGTTGAGTTGAAGCAATTGAACCACTCCAATCCGGAGTTGGTCGACATTCAACAGGCTTTGAGTCGTGGGGATGTTATGAAGACTATCTGTTCAAAGATGGGTTACTCTTTTATAAAGGAAGGATAGTTATTCCTTCAGATTCTTCCTTACGCCTGCAACTAATTTTTGAGTTCCATGCCACTCCTACTGGAGGACATGCTGGGGTTTCTCGCACCTTCCATCGTTTGGCATCTAATTTCTTTTGGAGGCATATGCGTTGCGATGTACAAATTTTTGTGGCAGCCTGTCAGATATGCCAACAGATGAAGGACTCTCACCTTCATCTTGCGGGTTTATTATAGCCATTGCCATCCCTGATCAAGTTTTTGAGGACATTGCGATGGACTTTCTAACATGTCTTCCAAGTTCGAAAGGGAAGACTACCATCATGACTGTAGTAGATCGACTCACGAAATATGGGCACTTCATACCACTGCCTTCTACTTTTTCGACTCAAACTGTGGCAGAGGCTTTCGTGGTAGGTATAATGAGGCTCCATGGACCTCCCTGAACTATCGTGACTGATCGTGACCCCGGGTTCCTACACTTGTTTTGGTAAGAATTTCATCGTTTATAAGGGTCGACTCTTGCCATAAGTACTGCTTATCATCCTCAGACGGATGGGCAATATGAGGCACTCAACAAGTGTGTGGAACAGTATTTGCGCTGCTTCGTCGCTGAGGTTCCTTCCCACTGGGTTGCCATGATACCATGGGCAGAATATTGGTATAATACCTCTTATCAAACTGCAGCTGGCATGACTCATTTTCAAGCACTCTATGGTCGTGAACCTCCAACCATCGCTCTCTATATTTTGGGCAGCACTGTGAGCGAATTAGTTGAGTCCTACCTACTGCAACGTGATGAAGTTCTGCAGATTCTCAAGCACAATTTGTTAAAGGCTCAGAACCGTATGAAGCTATTAGCAGATAAGTCCCGCACTGATACGACCTTTGCTATTGGTGATTGGGTGTACGTCAAATTAAAACCATTTAGGCAGACTTCTTTGCGCTTGCAGCGAGATCACAAGATTGGCAGACGATATTTTGGTCCTTACCAGGTGTTGAAATGCGTTGGCAATGTTGCCTACCGCCTAGCGCTGCCCGAGTCTGCTAAGATCCACTCGGTCTTTCATGTTTCCATGTTGAAACGATGTATTGGAACTCCTAATCATCAGGTCACTCCTTTGCTTTTTGGAGATATCACTGACACGGTAAATCCAGTTGATCTCAACCTTGAGGACAAGGTTGCTTTTCAGGAGGGGAGTATTGTTGTGAATGAAAATAGAGATGACGTGGAAGCCACGCAAGCAGAGCACATGGGAATGCCACACAAGACTTCTAGAATGATCATTCCGCCTAAACGACTTGAGGACTACGTCTGGAAAAGGGGAAATGCACGTGACAAGGGGTAAAACTAATTGGGCAGCAGTATAAGGCACCACGAAATCGGCATTGCAAGGAGTCAATTAAGTCGTTATGAATGATTCTATTTCTCTTTCCAGTTCTTCTGTATTCCTCACCTCCTTCTACTTCCTTTATCCTTAGTTGTTGTTAGTTCTAGTATTTCATTGTAATTTTTGCTTTAGAGATTTCATCCGACTTTGTCTTTGTAAACGAGCTTCAGTTTAATCAATCAACAGTTGTGATACTATTTTCTGTTTATTTGAGTTGCACCCTTCTGCTCTTTTGAATTTGTAACAAAGCCCCTCCCTAAAAGCCTAAAAATAACATATCAATTTTTACTGTTTTATTGCTATTTTGACGACCCCGTTTTCTCTCCCCGACAACCCTTTTGTTCTCCTCCATTCCAGATTCATTGCAACTATTTGCTGCTCCTTCGCTGCTCCGGTTGAGATTTTGCTTAACAGTGAAATTGTATGTTGTTGTCCACCAAACCCAAGATTTGTGACTGAACGGACTTCGCCGTAAAGGTGAAACTTTGCTGGAAACTTTTCCAGTCAATTCTTTTTTCTTTTAGTTTTGCTTTTAAACATTTTGACTTTCTTTTTTGCTGACATGTCATTTTATCATTGGTGTAGTTTGCCACGTCAGAACGAGTAGCATTCACGCTCCTTTAGTTTCTTAGGATTATGTAATATATGTGTTCAATAGACACAGTTTAAGCATAGGTTGTAGGCTTAGTTTATGTGTTTAAATGGAATATCGGTACAAGTTTATGTTATGTATTCGGCCAAATATTTATAAAGATAAACTTTAGCCCATTGAGATAAAATATGTTCATAAAATTTGTACAGGTTGTTCAAGTTCCTTCTATAAAGTTTCGACTACTATTGTTTGAAAAATTCGAATATTGATTTTCTTTTTGATTAAATATTGTATGTTTCATTATTTCTTCTTATTCTTCTTATATTACAAAATTACAATAGGCAAATATATACTGCTGAGCTGAGATTATTACATTAAAATGTGAATATGCAGTAAGAAAACATGTGTATTACTAGAAGTTTGTTCATAAATTTTTAGGTTGTTCTTGTATTCTATAATTTCAGTTCATGGGTGGTTTGACATGTATTTCCTTCTTGCATATATCTTGTATATTTTTATCGTTTGATCTTTACTCTCTTAAAATTGCATACTCATAATGAGTAAATATAAATTATCTGGCTGAAGTTATTGCATAAAAACGTGAATATGTAGTGAGAAAAGATATGCATTATGCAACAGACGTACCTTAATCTAGTGAACTAAAGTTCACAATCTTATACAATTTGTTTGGTTTGATAATAATCTATGAATGTTAATTTTGACGGGAATTATAAAAGGAAAAAAAACATTTAAGGAGATCTAAGACTTGGAGGGGTAATATTTGTAATTTGTGCTATATTGGGGAATATATTGGGATTATTATTGCTGTTGTTATTGTTGCTATTCTTGATTTATTTTTGGAGGTGTTTTAAAAGGCATTTTCGGGGCGAGGCGCATCAAAAATGCCCCGAGACGATGGTGTGGGGCGAAAGTCTCAAGAGGCGTACGCCCAGCAATTGGGGGAGTGCTCGAGCGTTTGAGACGCATTTTTGTAGCGAGGCGTAAGCCATAGAGTCTTTTCCAAATTAAAAGAAGTTTTGCTGAATAAGTCCTTCATATAATACCCAAGTTCTCAAATGTTAGTTTGTAATTACTCAAAAAATTTAAAAAGGAATTGAAATATTAAATTTAAAAGTTAAGACCCTTTTTATTGATATAAGCCTTAATTTATGGTCTTTTTCAATTTTTTATCTTGTTCGCTAGCCTGCTACTATCTCCCAAAAGTAATGAATAGTCATTTTTTTTACAAATACAAAGAGAAGTTTATTCTCCTTCATAGCAACAAGCTCAAAGTTCAAATTGTAAGTTAGTCATCATTTTTGTTCCTCCATGTAGAAAACTTTATTATTTTCAATTCAAGTTACTTGTTGTGATGACCCAAAGGGTCATCTTCTGTTTTAGAACTCGAATCCGTGTCTCGAGACCTTAAAATCTCATTTTTACCTCTTCTCAATTTGCGTGCACAATCGAAACATGTATCCGGAAAGCCCTTATGTGAAAAATTTATGAAATGATGATTTTTGGCCTAAAAAGTTAACTTTTGTTGACTTCGATCAACGTTTTGGGTAAACGAATCCGGACCCGTATTCCGACGATCCGGAGGGTCCGTAGTAAAATATAGGACCTGGGCGCATGCCCGGAATCAAATTTCGAACTCCTTATCCTGAGAAATGAATTTTTTGAAGGAAATTGATAAGACTGAAAATGTAATAATTTGAAGGATTGATCTTGTTGGTATCAGACCCGTATTTTGGTTCCGGAGCCCGGTACAGGTCCGTTATGATATTTAAACCTTATATGTGAAATTTGGGGAAAAACAGAATTGATTTGACGTGATTCGGACCTTTGGTTGAGAAAATAGAAGTTTTGAAACTATCTTGAAAATTTTATGCAATTTGGTGCTAAATTCATAGTTCTAGGTATTATTTTGGCGATTTGATCGCATGAGCAAGTTCGTATAATGTTTTAAGACTTGTGTGCATATTTGATTTAGAGCCCCGAGGGATCTTGTGAGTTTCGGATAGACTACGGATTGTTTTGGAACTTAGGAAAAAATTGCTCGTATTGCTAAACTTGTTGCAGGCCTCTGATCTCGCATTTGCGAGGTCAGGCATCTCAATTACGAACCATGCAGGTTCCGCATTTGCGAGGCTTCCATCGCAATTGCGATTAAAAGCTGGGCCAAGCAGTCTTCGCATTTGCGATGTTAAGTGGGGAGGGGTAGTAATCGCAAATGCGATCATTTTGACGCATTTGCGGAGGTTCCTATTCGCAATTGCGAAGATTACCTTCGCAATTGGAGTCCAGAACCTTTTTGTTGTCTTTTTGGACAAAAGACACGTAAATAAGTGTAAAAAAAGTTACATTTATATATATAACACCAACTATACCTTAACAGTAACTTTTGCCGTTAAGGTATAGCGTGGTGTGTTTTCACGTTATATATATTGACATTTACTGACACAGGTATAACGTGCTGTATTTTTACGCTATATATAGCGTACAAATACAGCGCGCTATACCCTTTATTATGGGCCCACCAATAAGTGAATGTATCAATCCCTGGGCTCGCACATTTCCTATATAAACGAGTTAGGATTCTAGGAAAATCCATTCACAAAATATTCTAACTCCCATTCACAATATATATATACCTATTGGGTTCTAGGCTCTATATTTGAGGCCCAGTAGCACCAAACTATGATGAGTAATGATGTGTGTCAAATTCAATATTTTGATAATTTTGTGTGTGTTTGTTTTAGAATTTAAATTCTTAATTTTTAATTATTTAATTGTACAAAGTATATATTTTCATCTACAAATATAAGCATACTTAAACTACAGGGATTCTACGCTAAAATAATCTACAGTTTACCACGCTAAAAGGTTCTACAATTTACTACGCTAATAAATAATCTAAACTAAATATAAACAACAAATACATTTTAATCACATAACATAATACATATAACATACTAGTTTCGCAAAAATAAAATACAAACCGGTATGGAAACAGTAATATCTAAATCTTGATATTAACAGAAAAAATTATTTTTCAATTTTACATATTTTTTAGAACACTAATATCTAAGTCAGGATAAATATAACATACTAGTTTCGCAAATAAAACACAAAACGACATGGAAACACATTCAATCAACTAATAAATATGTATTATTATATAAATTTCGACATAAAATAAATTGAAATACCTCGATGTAGTGTTTTGTGTGAAAATTTGAGTCCGAAAGAGTGAAACCACAACAACACGATGCTCTACTACGATGGGGGACCTACGTTCTTAACGGTTTGTGTGACTGGTGGGGCCCGCAATTTTTTTTAAAGAAGACGCTGGGAGGGGGGACCAGAAAATTCTTCAAAGTAAAAAAATGGGGGAAGGAACGTTCTGGTCGGGGAAGAAGACGAAGGGGATTATTTAATTAGGGGTATAGTGCGCTGTATTTGTACGCTATATATAGCATAAAAATGCAGTACTCTATATATGTGTCAGTAAATTCAGTATATTTAACGCGAAAACACACCACGCTATACCTTAACGGCAAAAGTTACCATTAAGGTATAGCGTGGTGTGTTTTGGCGTTATATATATAAATGTAACTTTTTTAACACCAAAAAGACAACAAAAAGGTTCCGGATCGCAATTGCGAAGGCAGCAGGGTGTGGAGGACCTTGAATTTGCGATGGTTCTTCGCATTTGCGAGCTTCACAATTGCGAAGCTTAGGTCGCAAATGTGACATCCGCAGCTGATAACTTTGGACTTGGACGGGATTTTTCATTCATTCTCCCATTTTTCAAAATCTAAACTTCAAGAGGCGATTTTTCAAAGGCTAGTTCTTCCCCAAATCATAGGTAAATGATTCTTAACTCATTTCTTTCAATCTTTTACTTTTTTTCACAAGATTTCATCATAGAATCTAGGGTTTTTCATGGTGGAATTGGGAATTTTTGGGTAAAACTTAAGAATTTTGAAATTTGGGGATTTAGACCTCAAATTGAGGCCGGATTCCAAAACCAATTGTATATCTAGGCTCGAGAGTGAATGGGTAATCGGGTTTTGACCAAGCGGGCTCGGGGTCGGTTTTTGACTTTTTGAAAAAAATATTAGGAAATCTATAATTATGCATTGGAATTAATTTCTTTAGAAATAATTAATGTTATTAAGTTAATTATGACTAGATACGAGTGGACTGGAGGTGGAATCGAGAGGTAAAATGGTAATTGAGCTTTGAATTGGCCGTTGGATTGAGGTAAGTATTTGGTCTGACCTTGACTCGAGGGATTAGGGATCCCCGACTTAATTGATATGTGAAATTCCATGCGCGTGACGTATAGGTGTGGTGACGAGTACCTATGCGCTGCCAAATTATTTATTTAGCCTGTTCCATTCGCCGTTTCTAATTTATTGTCTTCCTGTCTTAACTGTTATGTGCTTATTGATGCTTCCATGTCTATTTGCTTCTTGTTAGATGTTGTTTTCTTTATTGAAGGTATTAATTGTTCCGTCGTTTCATTGTATTACGTTATTGGCTTAAGCTGATTTATTGGTGTTTCATGATACATTTTGTTTGGTCTTGTTGTGTAGTAATAATTGAGGAGATTTCATAATTGTATAGATTTCTGTTTGATTTGGTTGAGGAATAAATATTGTGGAGGGTTTGAGCTAAATCGTGAAATACTTGTTCTTATTGTGTGATTGGTACTGACATGGTGGGATCGGGTTGTGTGTCGCAACAAGGAGTAATAAGGGTGGACTGGTGGGATCGGGTTGCACGCCACAACATGAGGATAAGGGTGATATATTGAGGAGTAATAAGGGTGGACTGGTGGGATCAGGTTGCACGCTGCAACAAGGAGTAATAAGGGTGAATGTTCATATTGTTATTGATTATATGGTGGGATCGGGATGTATGCCTCATCATTTTGTTGTTTATGTATTTTTCCTCTGTTGTGATTCTATTCCGTAGCACTGTAACTTTCTTAGGATTGGTTATAGCTGAGTACTGGCAAGAATTGAGTTATGTAATTATCTTATTGCAAGTTGTTGTTCCATTTCATTTCGTATTTCCTTTTTGCCTTATTATATACTATATGCAGGTTATGTTGTAAATGCCCCGCCTTAGCCTCGTCACTACCTCGTCGAGGTTAGGCTCGACACTTACCAGTACATGGGGTTGTTGTACTGATACTGCATTCTGCACTTTCTGTGCAGATTTTGGAGCTGATTGTGGCTGATCGAGAGGTCGGTTGCAAGCTTTCACCTAGGAGACCCAAGGTAGTCCTGCAGGCGTCCGCACCTATGTGCTGCATTTCTATTTTATTTTCTTTCGAGATAGATGTACTTTTCTTTTAGACCATTACTTGTAGATATTCCTAGAATGTTCGTGGATTGTGACACCAGCGAGTACGATGTTAGGCGTCATCACGGTCCCGACGATGGGAAATCCAGGTCGTGACAAGTTGGTATTAGAGCACTAGGTTGCCTAGGTCTCACAATTCACGAACAAGCTTAGTAGAGTCTGAGGGATCGGTACGGAGACGTCTGTGCTTATCCCCAGAGGCTACCGAGTTAGGAACAATTTTACTTCTATTCTTCTCGATCGTGCGATTTGATCTCTCAATGCTAATTAAACTCTCTACTCTTGTACCTTCGTAGATGGCGAGAACACGTATCGCTTTATCAGCTGATCAACAGCTCCTACAAGGGGTAGAGGACGATGCCGAGGCCATATTAGAGGCCGAGGTAGGGGCAGGGCTCCGCCCAGAGCTCGAGCAGTAGCACCAGCGGCGGAGCCTCAGGTAGAGTTTGATGAGGAGGCTCTGACCCAGACCGTTCCATCAGGGTCAGCTTAGGTTCCATAGGGGTTCATAGCTACCCCGATACTTTATGATGCTTTGGTCCGTCTAGTAGGCCTTATGAAGAGCGTTACTTAGGCCGGTACATTCCTTGTGGCACCAGCCGTCTCTCGGGCTAGGGGAGGAGCACAGACTACTGCTACTCATACTCTAGAGCAGATGGCTTCCCAGTTTCAGACTCTAGTAGCTCATCCAGTCGGGGTTGTTCCGCCGGGTATTGTAGCACAGACCAACGAGAGATCAACTATCTCTTCTGAGGCCTTGTAGAGATTGGATAAGCTTACCAAGCTTTTCACCACTACCTATGGCGGTACATCTTCAGAGGATCCCTAGGACTATCTGGATAGTTGTCACGAGGTGTTATGGAACATGGGGATAGTGGAGACCAATAGGGTCGACTTTGCTACCTTTTGTCTGTCAGGTTCCGCCAAGAAATGGTGGAGGGATTATTGTTTGGCCATACCAGCTGGGTCAACAGCTCTCACTTGGGACTAGTTCTCTCAGCTATTTTTGGAGAAGTATCTTCCTATCACTTAGAGAGAGGATTATCGGAGGCAGTTCGAGCTCCTTCAGTAGGGTTCTATGACCGTCACTCAGTACGAGACCAAATTTGTTAATTTGTCTTGTCATGATCTTCTTATACTTCCTACCGAGAGAGAGGGTGAGGAGGTTTATTGAGGGACTTGCTTAGCCTATCAAATTGCAGATGGCTAAGGAGTCAGAGAGTGAGATTTCTTTCCAGGATGCAGCCAATGTGGCTAGACGAGTTGAGATGGTTCTATCATAAGGGAGTGGGGGTCTAACAAGAGTCTGCATCACTCCTGTGGATTTAGTGGGGCCTCGTCTGGAGGCTAGGGTACTTTTGGTAGGGGTCATCCTTCCAGACCATTTCATTCAGCACTTCAGACATCTCATGGAGCTTCAGGGGGTCGTGATCCTTATGTACCTCCTTCAGGGCAGCCAGCTTATAGTGCACCGCCAGCTCCTATCAGAGCACCTCCTCTTTAGAGTTATTATTGCGGTCAGCCGGATCGTCAGGGTCAGTCTCAGCTTTCTCAGCCGCAATATCAGGATAGATGTTTTGAGTGTGGTGAGTATGGGCATATCTGGAGGACTTGTCCGAGATTGGTGGGTGTTCAGCCACAGCAACATGGTTCTCGTGCCATGATCCCAGCACCGCCCACTCAGCCAGCTAGAGGTAGGGGTCAGGGAGCCAGAGGTAGAGGTCAACCCGCTAGATGTGGAGGTCAGACCGTTAGAGGTGGAGGCCAGTCAGCAGGAGGCTGTACCAGGGATACGACTCAGGGTGGTGGGGCCCAGCCTCGATGTTATGCTTTTCCAGCCAGGCCTGAGGCTGAGGCATCAGATGTTGTTGTCACAGGTACTATTTCGGTTTGTAGTAGAGATGATTTAGTTCTATTTGATCCAGGGTCTACATATTCCTATGTGTCTTCTTATTTTGCTTCATATTTGGTTGTGCCTCGTTATTCTTTGAGTTCTACCGTATATGTGTCCATACTAGTGGGGGATTCTATTGTTGTAGATCATGTCTATCACTCATGTGTGGTTATTATTGAGGGTCTTGAGAATAACATAGATCTCCTACTTCTCGATATGGTGGATTTCGATGTTATTTGGGATGATTGGCTGGCACCTTATCATGCTATATTGGATTGTCACGCTAAGACCGTGACCTTAGCATTACTGGGGTTGCCTCGACTGGAGTGGAGAGGGACTCATAGTCATACTACTAGCAGGGTTATCTCTTATATGAAGGCTCAGCGTATGGTCTAGAAGGGGTGTTTGGCTTATTTGGCTTATGTCTGTGATTTTAGTGAACGGATTCTGTACGAGTTGTTCGGGAGTTCCCAGAGGTTTTTATTGCAGACCTGCCAGGGATGCCACCTAATAGGGATATCGACTTTTGTATTGATTTGGCTCCGGGCACTCAGTCCATTTCTATCCCGCCATACCGTATGGCCCCACCAGAGTTGAAGGAATTGAAGGAGCAGTTGCAAGATTTGCTTGATAAGGGCTTTATTAGACCTGGTGTCTCGCCCTGGGGTGTGCCAGTATTATTTGTAAAAAAGAAGGATGGGTCGATGAGGATGTGCATAGACTATCGGCAGTTGAATAAAGTCACCATCAAGAACAAATATCCATTGCCGAGGATTGATAATTTATTTGATCAGCTTCAGGGTGCCAAAGTATTTTCGAAGATTGATTTGAGATCTGGCTACCATCAGTAGGTTCCTAGTAATGGGCATTATGAGTTCCTAGTAATGTCATTTGGCTTGACAAATGCCCTATCATCATTTTTGGATTTGATGAACTGGGTGTTCAAGCCCTATTTGGATTCCTTCGTAATTGTTTTCATTGATGATATCTTGATCTATTTCCGCAACCAAGAGAAGCATGAGCAACATCTTTGGATCGTTATTACGACTCTGAGAGATGGCCAGTTATATGCTAAGTTTTCAAAATGTGAGTTTTGGTTGAGTTCAATTGCTTTCTTGGGTCACGTTGTATCAGCAGAGAGTATTCAGGTGGATCCTAAGAAGATTAAGGCAATCAAGGACTGGCCTAAATCCACATCAGCTATAGAGATCCGAAGTTTCTTGGGTTTAGCGGGTTATTGTCGTCGGTTTGTGGAGGTTTTTTTTATCTATAGCAGCCCCGATGACCAGGTTGAACTAGAAGGGTGCCCCGTTTAGGTGGTCGGACGAGTGTGAGGCGAGCTTTCAGAAGCTCAAGACAGCTTTGACTACGACACCAGTGTTGGTGTTGCCCACAGGTTCAAGGCCCTATACCGTATATTGTCACACATCTTGTATTGGACTTGGTGCAATACTGATGTAGAATGACAAGGTTATTGCATATGCTTCACGGAAGTTGAAGATTCACGAGAAGAATTATCCAGTTCATGACTTAGAGCTAGCAACCATTTTTCATGCACTGAAGATTTGGAGGCATTGTTTATATGGCGTGTCGTGTGAGGTGTTCATGGATCATAAGAGTTTGCAATATTTGTTCAAGTAGAATGAGCTCAATTTGAGGCAGAGATGGTGGTTGGAGCTATTGAAAGACAATGATATCACTATCTTTTATCATCCTAAGAAGGCCAATGTGGTGGTTGATGCCTTGAGTAGGAAGTCAACCAGTATGGGCAGCCTTGCGTATATTCCAGTCGGTAAGAGACTGCTTGCATTAGATGTTCATGCTTTGGTCAATTAGTTCGTGAGGTAGGATGTTTCTGAGCCCAGTCGTGTTTTAGCTTGCACAGTCGCTCGGTCTTTCTTGTTTAAGCGTATCAGAGAGCGGCAGTATAATGATCCTCATTTGCTTGTCCTTAGGGACACAATGTGGCGCAGTGATGCTAAGCAGGTTACAGTTGGAGATGATGGAGTTTTGAGGATGTAGGGTCGTGTTTGTATGCCTAATGTGGATGGGCTTCATGAGTTGATTCTAGAGGAGGGCAACAGTTCCCGATATTCTATTCATCTGGGGACCTTTAAGATGTATTAGGACTTGCGACAACATTATTGGTGGAGGAGAATGAAGAAGGATATTGTTGCATATGTATCTCGGTGTTTGAATTGTCAGCAGGTAAAGTACGAGCATCAGAGACCTGGTGGTTTGCTTCAGAACATTGAGATTCCTAAGTGGAAGTGGGGGCATGTCACTATGGATTTTGTTGTTGGACTCTCACGAACTCAGAGGAAGTTCGACACAGTTTGGGTTATTGTGGATAGACTGACTAAGTCAGCGTATTTCATTCCCGTGGTAGTTTCCTATTCTTCTGAGAGATTGGCAAAGATTTATATCCGTGAGATCATACGGCTTCATGGTGTGCCCGTGTCTATCATTTCTGATTGAGGTACGCAGTTTACCTTGTATTAATGGAGGGTAGTACAACGTGAGTTGGGTATGCGGGTTGAGTTGAGCATAACATTTCATCCTCAAACGGACGGACAGTCCGATCGTACAATTTAGATATTAGAGGATATGTTTCGCGCCTGTGTTATTGACTTTGGATGTTCTTGGGATCATTTCTTGCCATTAGCGGAGTTTGCCTACAACAACAGTTATCAGTCAAACATTTAGATAGCTCCCTATGAGGCGTTGTATGGTAGACGGTGTCGATCACGATCGGATGGTTTGAGTCGGGGAGGCTCATTTATTGGGTACAAATTTAGTGCATGATGCCTATGATAAGGTTAAGATCATTTAGGAGAGACTTCGTACAGATCAATCCAGGCAAAAGAATTATTGCGACCGTAAGGTTCATGATGTGGCATTTATGGTTGGAGAGAGAGTGTTGCTTCGGGTGTCATCCATGAAGGGTGTGATGCGATTTGGGAAGAAGGGCAAGTTAAGCCCTAGATTCATCGGGCCTTTTGAGATCCTTGATCGAGTGTGAGATGTGGCCTACAGACTTACGTTGCCACCAGGTTTATCAGCAGTGCATACAGAGTTCCATGTGTCCATGCTTCGGAAGTATCACATCGATTTATCCCACGTGTTAGACTTTAGCACTGTCTAGTTGGACAAGGATTTGACCTACGAGGAGGAGTCAGTAGCTATTCTAGACCGGTAGGTTCTACAGTTGAGATCAAAGAGTTATCCTTCGGTTCGTGTGCAGTGGAGAGGTCAGCCTGTTGAGGCAGCTACCTAGGAGTCCGAGTGCGATATGCGGAGCAGATATCCCCATCTTTTCATCGGCTCAGGTACTTTTCTATGTCCGTTCGAGGACGAACGATTATTTTGGAGGTGGAGAATGTGATGATCCAAAGGTCCATCTTCTATTTTAGAACTCGAATCTGTGTCCCGAGGCCTTAAAACCTTATTTTATCTCTCCTCAATTTGCGTGCACAGTCTCGGTCGTGTATCCGGAAATCCCTTATGTAAAAAAATTATAAAGTGATGATTTTTGGCCTAAAAAGTTAATTTTTGTTGACTTCGGTCAACTTTTTGAGTAAACTGAATCGGACCCATGTTCCGATGGTCCTGGAAGGTCCCTAGTAAAATATGGGATCTGAGCGTATGCCCGAAATCAAATTTTGAGGTCCCTAGCCCGAGAAATAAATTTTTGAAGGAAATTGATAAGACTGAAAATGTAATAATTTAAAGGATTTGATCTTGTTGGTATCGAGCTTGTATTTTGGTTCTGGAGCCCGGTACATGTCCGTTATTATATTTAAACCTTATCTGTGAAATCTGGTAAAAAACGAAATTGATTTGACGTGATTCGGACCTTTGGTTGAGAAAATAGAAGTTTTGAAACTATCTTGAAAATTTCGTACAATTTGGTGCTAACTTCATAGTTCTAGGTGTTATTTTGGTGATTTGATCGCATGAGCAAGTTCGTATGATGTTTGAAGACTTGTGTGCATGTTTGGTTTGGAGTCTGATAACTAGGGATTCTAGCCTATTTTATGCTCCTTTTTTGCTTAGGTTTTGGATTAAAAGTGTGTACAAGTATTCTCGAAAGCTAACTTATTGTGCTTGTTTGCAGTGTTTGGTCAAAAAAGAGACAAAGAAGTCATAACTAGCTCAAAATGGAGTGAAACGTGCACAAGTTCAAAAGTTGTGTCAAAAGAGCTTTGACAGCGAAGAAACAAATATGGACGCGGAGGGTCCACCGCTGAGGCGGTCTTGATTTCGTTCTCAGCGATGGCAAGGTTCAGAGAGCTGTAATTTTAGGCTTATCAAGTTACCACTGCCCGCGGTGGATTTTGCGCGTCCACGGTCATTTTACCGCCCTCAGCGGAAGCCAGATTCAGAGAACCAAAAATGGATCTAAAAACTGAAGACCGTGGTCCGTGCTCGCTTTTGCGCGGCCGTGGCCGCGGTAGTTATAGCGCTGCAGTGGTCCATTTTCCGCTGTCAGCGGAACCTCCGTAGGGGCATTTTTGTCCAAAAATTTAGTTGTGTATAAATAGTTTTTTCCAGATTGTTAGGTCATCTGTTATTTTGTAGAGCACATGAACCGCCTCCTTTTACCTTTTTGAGTAATTTTAGAACATCTTTAGCAATTAATCTTAGATTTTAATCTTGTAATTACTTTTTATGGCTTATATTTCATCTAAATCTTTGATTTCTTCCTTGATTATGAGTAGTTAAACACATTAGCTAGGGTTGTGGCTCAACCCTGGTGTGGGTATTTAATGGGTCTTCAATTTTAGGGCTTAAATATTTATGGGTGAATGATATTTGGCTTGATTTTTGCTTTAAATATTGAATTGGTGGTTTCAAACACTGATTTGTGCCTTTTTGACTTAGGCTCTTCTTGAGAAAGAGAGACTAAGTCTAGGAAATTCAGGCCAACAAGGAATTGGGGTGCATTCAAGAGATTGATAGCCCCAATTAAAGGGTTAAATCTAGAGATAGTAATACCCGATTTGAGCCAATTTTGCTTGCATTGTTTGAACACCCAATTGGACTTGAGAAAGCCAATTAGGGCAAAGTCACTCAAACTACCGAGAGGTATATAATGAGTAACTATGTGCAATGGCTATATCAAGATCTCAATTATAACAAATTTTCCCTAAGTTTTAGATCCCGTTAGATACCCACCTAGGTGCAAATCACTTCCCTAGTGCCTTTAGACCAATTAAGAAAAGCTTACAAAAAGTATCATACTTAGCTTATTTCCTGCATTATTTGTATTAAAGTAGAATAGTAAACAAACAAAGAATGATTGGAAGTGCAATTAAGAACATCGCACATTGCTATATTAGATAGGAACCCAATTCCAAACATATCTTAGTTCTCTGTGGATTCGATCCCGACCTTTCGGGTAAAAGCTGCATCGACCGCTCTTGCCACTCTATAATGGTATAGGGTTGGAACCGATCACTTTTTGGAACCGTTGCCGGGGAGTTAAACGGTTTTGGCTATCTATCTAACTAGTTTTGTGTCTTGTTTTTCTTTCCTTCTATGTTACTAACTTGTGTGTATCATCAATTCAGGTACAAAATGGCAAACAATGATCCTCTTGGAAATGTTCTCCCGGGGAGGAGGTAGATGATAATGGTGAAGATGAGGTGCCTCTAGTGCCTTAAGGTCAAAGAAGAGGCCGCTAGTCCAATGACAATGTTCCAGACCCTCCCTCGCCTCCTCCAAGAGTCACTCCTCGGGTTCTTCCAAATGAAGGATATGCAAGCGTAATTGTCCCACCCCGGATCCGGGCAAGTAATTTCCAAATTACAAATGTGATGTTAACTTTATTGGAGTAACGAGGGTACTTCACATGCACTCTCCATCAGAATGCATATAAACATCTTAAAGGCTTTGTGGATACCTGCTGGGGAAGCAAACAGACCAATGTGTCGGAGGATGTATTGAGATTGAGATTATTCCCCTTTTCACTCAGAGGGAAAGCTTTGGACTGGCTCAAAAGGCTTCCCAACCATTGCATTGAGATTTATAGCTAAGTTTTTCTCGCCAGGGCATATGGCTACTTTGAGAGATGAGATTTTGGCCTTCAAATAGGATCCTAATGAACCACTTCATGAGATCTAGGACAGATATCGGACAATGGTGAAAGAATGTCCGAACAATGACATGACAGAAGCAATGATCCAGCAGACATTCTACCATGGCATTAACACGTCCAATCAGTGTGTAGTAAACCAGCTAGTTGGGGGAAATTTTATGAACACCCCTTATGCTGAGGGGTGTGAGATATTAGATTAGATGGCAAATACTTCCTCAGCTTGGCAAAGTCGAGCTAATGTGCTATTGGGTGATCCGACTGTCATTCACTTGCACAAAGAGCTCCACGACTATGGCTGAGCAATAACAGAGTTAACTACAATAATGAACCAGTTGGCAAAAGCTCAATTGCAACAAGTTCAAGCACCAAGGCAAGTAAATGCTATGGAAGGTGTCAACATGTTGGTCAACAAGAGGAGACAAAGAGTTCAACAAGGTCAAGGCAGTCCGGATCAATATGAGAAGGGTAGTGGTGGTTTCAACCAAGACGATGGGTATGATGAGCAAAGTGAAGAAGTGCAGTACGTGAACAATTATCAAGGACAAAGAGGCAATGCTTCTAACCAACAACAACAATGGAGATCCCAAAGAAATTGGGGGAATCAAAACCAACAAGAAAATAGCAACCGGGGGAACAACAGAATTGGGGCAATCAGAACAACCAGGGCAACTGGAGTGGAAACAACAACAATTGGGGAGAAAATAACAACCAAGGGGGTTGGAATAATGGCAATCAAGGGAATTGAGGGCAAGGCTTTCAAAGACCTCTGATGTATCAACAACCAAACAACCCGCCTCCATTTCCATCCCAAGGTCCTAACTCATCAAATTATAAGATGGGAAGGACCGAGATGATGTTTGAACAAATGATGAAAAAGAATATCGACTCTAATGCTCAGTTGGCATCCCGTAATACTTTAATCCGAAACTTGGAGGTTCAATTTGGCCAGATTTTGTAATCTTTGATTACTCACCCTAAGCGGGATGTACCTAGCGATATAGTAGTAAACCCGAAGGGTGGGAACAATACCGGGCATGCAATGGCGGTGATCACAAAAAGCGGTCGAGGCAGTGATGTGAATACCTCCAAGCAAAAGGAAGTTGTGAGTGATGAGGTTGAAGTGCAAGAAGATGATGTTCCTATAGTTGATGAGCAAGTGAGTGAAGAGAATTTGAATGCAGAAGTGAGAATTTATATTCATGATAATGAGGTGGAGACTCATGATGACGTGAACCCGTCTAGGGAACACGTAATAGACATATCGAAAATGGTAGTGCCCAAGGCTAAGGCTCCCTTGCCAAGGCCTCCTCCACCTTACCCTCAAAGACTTGCGAAACAAAAGAATGAAAACCAATTTAAAAAGTTTATTGAGATGATGAAAAACTTGTCGATCAATGGTCCTTTGGTGGAAGCTCTTGAGCAAATGCCGGGTTACGCCAAGTTCATGAAATAATTGGTGACTAAAAAGAGATTCATGGATTGTGAGACCATGACTCATCAAGTAAGTGCAATTGTGCACTCGATGGCTCCAAAGCTTGAATATCTCGGCACTTTCACCATTCCATGTACCATTGGGAGTGCAGATTTTGCAAAGGTATTGTGTGATTTGGGAGCAAGTATCAATTTGATGCCTTACTCCTTATTGAAAACTTTGGGTATTGGTCAACCGAGAGCTACTTCAATGAGATTGCAAAAAGCGGATAGAACAATGAAGAGGCCGCTTGGTATTGTTGATGATGTTCTTGTCCGGGTAGACAAGTTTATTTTGCCTGCTGACTTTGTGATTCTGGACTACGAGGTCGACTATGAGGTGCCGATAATATTGGGAAGACCTTTCCTTGCAACTAGGAAGGCATTGGTTGATGTGGAAGCAGGGGAGCTCACCTTCCGGGTGGGTAATGAAAAAGTAGTCTTTCATGTGTGCAAATCAATGAGGCAGCCGAATAGTACTGAAGTGTGCTCTTTTGTGGATCTTGTCACGGAGGTGATAGTTGATGATACTAGTGAAATGGTTAATGTGGAGGATTATTTAGAAGCGGTATTGTTGAACCTTGATGTGAATGAGGATAAAGGTCGGGTGGAGTGTGTTAATGCTTTACATGGAATTAGCTCTTACTCTTATGAGCCTCGAAAGCTCTCTTTGGATCTTAAGAATAGAAAGACTCCGCCAACAAAGCACTCAATTGACGAGGACCCTCCCGTTTTGGAGTTGAAGCCTTTGCCTTCACACATCAAGTATGCATTCTTAGGCCCTAATTCAATGTTACCTATTATTCTTTCGTCTTGTCTTACTAACGTGCAGGTAGATACAACACTGGAGGTGCTCCAAATAAGGAAGAAGGCAATTGGATGGACTCTAGCTGATATTCGGGGAATAAGCTTGTTACACCCCACGTTTTCATACGTGAGAGTAAATCGTAAGCCAATGATGTAAGCTCGAAATGACATTATATTTGGAAGCAAATAAAGTAAGTTAATCATATTACCTTGGAGGTTACAAATATTTAAGATCATGAATAATGAGTACCAAAAGGGTTGGAAAGCTTAGAGGCTAAACCAATTGAAGAAAATAAGTTTCGTCGAAAGTCGACAAGTTTAGAATGTTATAACATGTACCTTAAGGTGAGACTATGGTTATTAACATGATAAGGAGGTCATGATATCAGTCATTTTAGGTATATAATATTCGTGTGCTACATTTTGAAGTCAAGCAAGTTGTGGAACAAAAGTTGGCAAAGGTCATCACAAGTTACATTCATAATGTGCTGAAAATTAGGTCAAATGTAAATGGGCTTTTCTCCAAATATACTTGGAATTATAGGGTGATCTACCTACCATATTGAAGATCTATGAGTCTAGTTTCCAACGCATTAAACTGTCCGTATATAAGACATCGAAGTAGAGAGATATTCATATTTTTACGAGACTGCACCAAACAACTCTCTATGGGGCCCACATAGGCGGTTTGAGACATATGGATATATATATATAAGATAACTCAACTCCGTTTTAAGTCATTATTTTCAGTATATTCATACCTTAGAACCCTAGAAACACTCTCTCAAGGTTCTCTCATGATCCAAGACCCAAACAAAGGGCAAACAACACAAATTAATTGTTGGGAATCCCATGGCGCTAGTAAGTTTCTTATTCTTCTTGTTGTTGCTTATTTTTGGATGGTTCCAGCTCGTGTGGGAGGTTGTTTTAAGTGGTTTATGTTCTATAAAATATTCTCCTATGGTTTTCATATCAACCCTAGGTTATTTCAAGTCTTGCAAATGGATTATACCATATTTCAACATCAAAAGTTAGTCATAGTGAAGAATAACACCTCTTTGAGGTTGTGTTGTACCGATGTCCCTTTTGCCTGGGGACACTGCATTTCATGACCGTAGGTCCCAATTGATAGTTTTAAAGTCCTCCTAGTAGGCTATTAGCTCAGCGGAAGGTGTTGGTGCACTCCACTTGCTCTGGAGTTGCCTATTTGGTTAGTATGCTTTGGACATGTATTGATGCTATGACGGGTCCCTGTCCCGATATTTATGATGTTTATGTACTCTTAGAGGCTTGTAGACAGATGTCATGTATATGGATACTTGTATGGCTTTGTCGGCCTATGTCTTGGTTGTGCAGATGATCATTTCGGCCTTATAGTCCCGCATGTCACATGTATAAGTTTGTATATCATGTTGGGTCGTCATATGTTGAGTATTCCCTTATGTTTTATTCTTGTTATCTCATGACGGCCTTTCTGCTCATTTACCCATGATAGTATGATAATAAAGATATGTTACGTTGGTACTCGGTTGAGTAATGTACCGGGTGCCTGTCGCGACCCTCCGGTTTGGGTCGTGACAAAGCCCCGCTTTTTGCATGCACAAGATTATACTTGAATATGATGCCAAGCTCTTTGTGGAACATCAAAGGAGGTTGAATGAGGCTATGCAAGAGGTTGTCAAAAAGGAGGCGATCAAGTGGCTAGATGTAGGGGTTGTGTACCCCATCTCAGATAGTTCTTGGACTTTGCCGGTGCAATGTGTGCCAAAGAAGGGTGGTATGACTGTGGTTACCAATGAGCAAAATGAGTTGATTCCCACCAGGACTGTCACCGGATGGAGGGTGTGCATGGACTACTGCAAGCTGAATAAAGTGACCCGCAAGGATCATTTTCCATTGCCCCTTTCTTGACCAGATGCTAGATAGATTTGTTGGGCGTTCTTTCTGCTGCTTTCTGGATGGGTACTCAGGTTACAACCAGATTTTGATTGCTCCGGAAGATCAAGAGAAAATCACCTTCACGTGTCCGTATGATACCTTTGCATTTTCTAGGATGCCATTTGGTTTGTGTAATGCATTGGCTACATTTCAGCGGTGTATGATGGCTATATTTACCGATATGGTGGAGGACTTCTTGGAAGTGTTCATAGATGATTTTAGTGTTGTAGGTGACTTCTTTGATGAGTGTTTGAATAATCTTGACAAGGTGTTAGCCCGGTGTGAAGAGACAAATATTTTGCTTAATTGGGAAAAATGCCACTTTTTGGTTGAGAAGGGCATTGTCCTCGGCCATAAGATCTCAAAGCACGGTATAGAGATGGACAAGGCTAAGATTGAAGTGATCTCAAAGCTTCCTCATCCTACTTCAGTCAAGGGGGTTAGGAGTTTTCTTGGGCATGCGGGGTTCTACCGAAGAGTCATCAAAGACTTTTCTAAGGTAGTAAATCCTTTGTGCAAATTATTAGAAAAGGATGCAAAGTTCGTGTTTAATGAGGAATGTATGAAAGCTTTTGAACTTCTAAAGTACAAATTGACAACCACTCCCATTATTACCGTCTCCAATCAGAGCTTACCTTTTGAGCTCATGCGTGACGCAAGTGATGTTGTTGTAGGAGCGGTCTTGGGTCAAAGAGTAAACAAGATGTTTCACCTGGTGTATTATGCAAACAAAACAAATGAATGATGCTCAAGTGAATTACACGGTGACGGAAAAAGAGTTGCTAGCAATTGTGTTTGCAATGGAGAAGTTTAGGCCTTATCTCATGGGTGCCAAGGTGATAGTTCATACTGACCATGCAACACTCTGCTACTTGATGACAAAGAAGGATTCTAAGGCTCGGTTGATGAGATAGATTCTATTGCTTCAAGAGTTTGACCTTGAAATTGTTGATCGAAAAGGGAGTGAAAACCAAGTGGCGGACCACTTATCCCTCTTGGAGGAGGAGGGATTCCCTGTGATGGCCTCGAAATTAATGATTCATTCCCTAATGAGCAACTCCTCTCTGTATCTGTGAATATCATGCCTTGGTTTATGGATGTTGACAACTTTCTGGTGACTGGTATTGTTTCGTGTGAGCTCTCTTCTATCCAAAGGAAGAAGCTTAAATGGGATAGCTTGGACTACTACTGGGATGAGTCTTACTTGTTCAAAATCTGTAATGATGGTGTGATCCGGAGATATATTCCAGAAGAGGAGAAAATTAGTAGTCTGGATGCTTGTCATTCCTCTTCATATGGTGGTCATCGTGGTGGGGCGAGGGCAGCTTCAAAGGTGCTTAGCTGTGGTTTTTATTGGCCTACATTGTACAAGGATGAGAGTGAGCTTGTAAAGAGATGTGATGAGTGTCAGAGAGCAGGTGGAATTTCAAAGAAGGATGAAATGACTCTCACCACTATCTTGTGGTTGACATATTTGATGTGTGGGGCATTGACTTCATGGGACCTTTTGTGAGTTCATGTGGCAACACATAAATTCTGGTGGCCGTTGATTATGTTTCCAAGTGGGTTGAGGTCATGGCTTTACCCAACAATAGGCCTGGAGTGTGGTGGCTTTTCTCAAAAAGAATATCTTTACTCGGTTGGGCACCCCTAGAGCAATCATTAGTGATGGGGGTTCTCATTTATGCAATAAGGCATTTGACACTTTGCTTGCAAAGTATGGTGTCAATCACAAGGTTTCAACCCCTTACCATCCTCAGGTTAGTGGGCAAGTTGAGATCTCCAATAGGGAATTAAGAGCATATTGTCAAAGACTGTCAATGCAAATAGGACTGACTGGTCAAAGAAATTGGATAATGCTTTGTGGGCTTATAGGACTGCTTACAAGACTCTGATTGGTATGTCTCCGTACCGGTTGGTGTTTGGGAAAGCTTGCCATCTCCCGGTTGACATAGAGAACAAGTCCATGTGGGATTTGAGGAAGTTAAATCTTGAATGTGATGTTGCAGCAAATCTTCGAATGGAGCAACTCAATGAGCTTGATGAGTTCTAATTTAATGCCTATTCCACCTCGTCCTTGTATAAGGACAAGATGAAGTGTTGATACCTAATTTTTTTATATATATTTTATAGACATATATACTTTCAAAATAGCATATATATGCATACATAAGCATGCACAAGGTTTTTATAATTTTTCTATAATTTTAAAGGCTTTAAAATGATTTAATTATTCCCCTTTTACATATAAAATTTCCAATAATTATCTTTCAAATTATTGTTGTGGTAATTTAGCCATCTAAATCCTATATTTATGCCAAAATAGTGCTTAAGTATTTTTAGTGCATTTATTATAATTGCATTTGCTTTTTTTTTTAAAACTAATTTGCATATATTTGCAATACTAGCCCTATTAACGCATAATTACATTTATACGCATAAAATGATCTTCTATATTTTTAAAATGTTAAATATCTATTTTAGATCATTCTAGAACACGAAATTATTTTTTTTAAAAATTATTTATTATTTATTATAAATTATATAGGCTTAAATTGGCTATTTAAAACTTAGCCAAATTGTATTTCAATTTTAGCCTAATTTCAACCCAACACCCAACCCAATTCTTAATTAAATTACCCGACCCAGGCCTTAAATGCACCTACCTTACCCAAGGCCCCATAAGATCCTTTCCTTTTTAATTCCAAACGGCCCGCTAACCCTAATCACCCCTCTACATCCGCCGCCCTAAAATCTTCTCTGCACTCAAAACACTCTCAACCTAACCCTAATCTTCAACCGCCGACCTCCCATCTCCGGCCATCTCCGGTGACCTCTCATCGTCTCTTAAGCCTCCAATAGCTTCTCTCATGCCATGCTTGCCTTCTCTAAGGTCTTCAAGGGCCCAGGGCCATGCCGACTTGCATCTAGGGTTCATCTCTAGCCTATTCTTGGCTATTCCAGTGTGATTTCAAGCAAAATCATTCTATATTTGCTACGATCTTTGAATTTCTAGACAGATTTCTTCATCTCTATATGGGTTCTTTCGAAACCCTAATTTCCTTTCTACACAGATCTAGGACGATTTGAGTTTGTTTCTTGAATGTTTTACACTGTCCTTGAAGTTCTTTACAAGTATCATATGATTTTAAGTATTTTTCATCTTCTTCTAAAAGCTAGGGTTTCCGGAACTTCTTTTTAAAACCTTGTTTAACTGATTCTTTGTGTTTAAACTTTTATTTCTCACATATCGTGACTAATTCTATGAGTTTACTACATCTTTAACTCGTCTATTTTGAAAGTCCTAATTTTTAGGGTTCTTCATTTGGTCATGTGTATCATCATGACTAACCGGTTCTCGTTTTTTAGTTTCTGTGATTTCTCGTGACTATCTTGCCTTGATATGTTTCTACTGAGTTTCTTAGCTTGAATTTACACTAATTCTATATGCTTATGTTCATCTTGACTGTTTAACTTTCATGTTTGCTAGAGTTGCACGTCGACTCTTGACTATCCAAGTCTTACTTTATTTATATGCTAAACACTGATTCATGACTTTCTCTTTGATTGATTTTAAATTCCATGTTTCTTGGTCTGATTCGAACACTTTCCTTTAAACCTTCGATTTCTACCTTTCTGCTCAATTTGATTGATTTGCTTACCTTGTTTGCATTGGTACTTGCTTCTTACTTACTATCTCCTTAATTAGAGTTTTTCTGAACCTAGCCCTAATTGTTTACTCTATGCCTACTATGTTTGAATTATTTCCCTTGCCTGTTATGCTCCAGTTACACACTGTTTTCTTTCCTTATTTGTTACTTGTTCTTACTGTTTGAACTGATTCCCTTAATTAAGGAGTACTTGTACTAATTTTGCTCTAATTGGTTCTGAGTTCCATAAACTGTACAATTATGATTCTTGCCTTATTTTACCTAGTTTCGAACTACTATATATATGCTCTCTCATTAACAATCAAGACACGAACACATTGGTTCAAAACTCTCTCTCTCTCACACTCAAAACTTTCTGCTCTCTTTTGTGTTACTTACTACTATTCTAAGTTAGTTGGCTGCAAGTCAAGGATAACTATTGGGTTCTCTTTCACTTTGTGCTTGTTGTTTTTTACTAGTATGTGCTAATTTCGATTCTAGTTTCAAAAATAATATGCTTCTTCTACTACTTCAGTTTGTCATATTTCTAATATGTTTCTGTCTATGGTTTTGTTGTTCAACCTGCAACTAACATGTCTACTTCATTGTCTTTTTTACTGCATGCTTCTGAATATGTCCAACCCCCTTAGGATTATCCTATTCATAAATCCCTTTCTAGTATACCCCCCAATGTGCCTCTTCTTTGCTTATGTTTCTCTGATTTCTGGCATGCACCTTCCTGTGTAAAGTAGTTGGCTATCCTAAGTCTGTCTGATTCTATATTAATTCTGAAGTTCATGTTGTACCTTAATCCCTTGAACCCCTTTCAGGACTTCTTTGATTCTGTGTCTATGTGCATCTTTGCCTACTATGTGCCCTATACTCGCCCCAAATCCCCCATTACCCCTGAGTGAATGTTTGTACCTGTTTGATTCTATGTCTTGGAGTGCTGATGAACCTCCTTAAGTTCATCCCCTCCAGTGTGTGACTTCCTTGAGATCCCTCCGAACTATGACGCACTGGAGCTGGCTCTTCCACATTCTACTTACTCAATTTTGGTTATAAAGTTTAGATGTGAGCACTGCCCGGGATCCTTGAGATCCTTAGGGAACTCTAACGTACCTAGACAATGATATTGTCCATGAAATTTGGCATATGAGGCTATTGGAGGTTTGGAAAATCACTTGGGCCTGCTTTAGGCTCCCTATAGTGTACTTCTTCTTTTTCTTTTATCTATTTATGTAATTTATTCATCTGGTTTGTAATAATTATTTGTAAACGAATATTGGGGTGACTAGTGAAAAGGGGTGGGTAGTTACATATCTGTGGGGTAGTATGGGTAGAAACCATGCCTATAGGATTTTATACTTGCTATGTCTGCTTTACCATGCTAGAAACCATGCCTATAGGATCATATTAATATACTTGTTATGTTTGCCTAACCATGCTAGAAATCATGCCTATAGGATTTAAGTGATTCCAATAATAGAAATCATGTCTATAGGTTAAAAATCAACTCCTTAAGTAGATACCATACTTATAGAATATGATCAGGTTTACTTACAACGGGTATTTACATTTGTTTTCATTAGATATCATGCCTATAAGTTTCTAACACTAGTTCTTAATAATTAGATACCATGCTTATAGGGAATAAAATCAGAATTCTGCCTATAGAATTAAAATCAATTTAGTTATACAATTTCATATGAAATTGGCTTAATCAATTGTCCGCTTCTTTAATCGATCTTTTAAACATTGCCTTCATTCACTACTGTTAGAAAGCATGCCTATAGGAACTCAAGAGTTTGTTTTAAAAACTACTCACTATTTTACTACATCGAACGTAGTTAACATGTTCTTAGGACATCACCATTCCGCGTTTAGGCAAGCCTATAGGGCGATTTTAAATTCTGCAACTCTGATAACTGTATCTTTTTTGCTATTTAAAGCTGTTCAAATTTAACAGGTTTTAAAATCAGTAGGCAAATTAATTAGGACCTTATTGTCGAGTTTATAAAAACAGAGTTGCATATTTCTGTACATTAACACCCACTTAGATGCCCTGTTTAGGTGTTTTCTCTAATAAAAACTGATTTTTGTGCTTGAGACGTGCTGCTTATGTGCATTACTTGTGGAGGTAAACATAGGCCTCTTAACTGTTTCTTTCTGTATTTAGTTGTTAAGTCCTCTTTGTTCTTTCCTGTCGCCTAGAATTTTCTCCTTTTAAAACACCTTAGGGGTTGTCTAGAACTGCCTAGATTTAGAGGTCCTAAAATACCTCCAGGGCCACAAGGAAGGGACGGCTAGTGCACACATAGGCATTGTCAAGGTTATTAGAATGCTTTATGCTATGACCAAGTGGGAGAGACTTGGGTAGAATGGGATAAGATGACTACGCGTTAATGTCACATGTAGCCCCTCGTTGAGGAGTGTTTACCAGGCATTGCGTGGGGTGATTCTATAGGCTAACCAACCTAGGACCCCTCTTTCCCAAATTCCTTTTGCTTAAAAACTTTACTTTCTTCTTTATGCTCACAACTTGTTCAAATTCTGTGTCTTGTTTTCTGAGTCACACAATGTCCAACATGCCTTATTTGTAATTATTTGTTTCAAGTACTTATTTATTGAAAGACTAATTCATGAGTATAAGTTTGGCCAGGACCCACAGTTGTGGATCAAGAGGGGTGCTTAACACTTTTTCCTCAAGGTTATTTCGAGTTCTTACCCTAAATTTCTGGTAAACGCAAACCAATCCAAGAGTTAATAGCTCTAGGTGCCCTAACGCACTATAATCCGTTAGGTGGCAACTCTTCAAAATACCCAATTCCCAAAAGAAAATGAGTTATTACCCATAAATATCGAAACCCGAACCTTTCTTCCTCATAAAAAAGGGAGGGAAAAAAGGGGACGCAACAGCGTGGCGACTCTACTGGGGATTCCTTTAGGATCTTACCATAATGAACTTATTCTTACGAATTAGTCCAATCATGTTTTATACCGTACCATTTCCCCTTATTTTAATTTAACTGTTTGTTTTCTTTTAAGTATTTATGATTCTTTATCCCTGAAACTGGCTTGTCTTTTTATTTCTTTTTCCTGTAACTGTCTTTCAATTATTTAAATACCGTATTTATTTTTCCTACGTACAAATACTTAACTACATGTTATTAATTGCTGCATAAATCATGCTCCACATCATATTCCACTTGTGCGTATCAAATCCTATAGCAACGCTTAAATGAGTGGTTGCACTCTTCCTATTTACTACCCTTAAATTCGGAAAGGCTTATTTGCGGTAAAACCAGTCGATCAGCGGTGCAGTCAACGGTTCCGTGCCTTCCCCCTCAAATTGTCCGCTTGAGAGTACCAGTCTAAACCCTATATTAGTTTTACTCTGGTCAAAATTACTCATGCATCATGGTCAAACCTAGTCCGATTAGTTATGTTGTCCACATAATGATCCTTTAAGATAAGCCGTATACCAAGTCCACCGGGGTTTCCATAATCCCAACGGACACAGCCACGTTTTGTGCATTAATTTGGAGAAATAAATGTCGATATGCTGATCGTAAATGTATAAATAATCGAGTTTGGTGGGGGTAAGGCCTAACCCTTTTGTTTTGCAGAAAATAAGGCACGAGGTCCCCATCTTCGGCATGGTTAGCACACCCTCACTCTTGCTAGACTGGTGGGGGAATCTTTCATCAAGCGGTCAAATCAATGAATGGAAACAGAGGGCCGCCAAATCTAGCGAGAAGCTAGAATATCTGGAATGCAGCCTGTTGGAATTGGAAGGAAAAGTGAGGAAGAGAGTCACCGACTGCCAGAACGCTGAGGGAAACGAAGGAGAATATTTGGCAAAGGCATTTTTACTGGTGAACCTACGTGAACTGGAGGATTTGATCAACAAGAGCATTCAGTCTGGGGAAGGTCCTTCTAGGACCAAATAGGTTAAATTTATTTGCTTTCCTAAATGTAATAAGGCCAAGTGCCACTAGTGACTTACTTTTATCTTAGTGTTGTTTTGGGATTCGTCTATTTTTATATTATGAAATGAAGCATTTATTGGCATTTAAAGTTCTCCAAATTTATTTGTCGCTAAGCCTACCTCGGGCACAACGAGGTTCCCAAAGTAGGACACGAATTTACATTCCCACAACATGTGTTTAAATACTACAAACATTTCAGGATCCTCACTGACTTGTTACCTCTTTTGTTTTTCTTCCTTGTTTTTATTATTTTCATCCCCTTAGGTTGGTTCACTCATATTGGCCTCATCAGCGTATCATACTAGATCTAGAGGCTCTCCACCTCCTCATCCTCCAAGCAAAACAAAAGGCAGAGAAAAAGCAAAAATAGGGAGTCTCAACCAGTAAGCACATCCCCAAAGGTGAGAAGAGAAGGGTTTCGGCACAGTTTATATATAGTTCAGATAATATCAAAGCGGTAAAGCATTTAGCACATTTAGCATGAAACATGTAAGGAGATTAGATAAAGCCAACACAACAATTATTCTAAGCTCGAATTCTTAAACCCGGAACCGAAGTTCTGGGTAAAAATTCCCAGCAGAGTCGCCAGAGCTATCACACCTCCTTTTTACCTGTACCCGTGAAGGTGTACGAATATAGGAGTTTTTCCAGTTAAAGGACAATCGAAACGGGATTTAATTATTATTATTCAAAGTCGCCACCTGGGAGATTAAGGGTGTCCTAAGTCACCGGTTGAATCCGAACCGAGGAAGAATGTGACTCTGTTACAGTCTACGAACAAGAAATCCGAGTAAGGAATTCCGTTAACCCGGGAGAAGGTGTTAGGCATTCCCGGGTTCCGTTGTTCTAACACGGTCGCTTAACTGTTGCATTTGATTTTATCTGATTTTAATACATGCTAGCTTATGTGCCTTTTATTCGTAAACCGCTTTTTGTCATCGTTTATTTTAAAGGAATCGCGACGTCGTGAAAACGCGCTTCGAACCAAGTCACAATCAATGCACCCGTGGTCGTTGACACATTTCGACTCCGTTGAGATTTGGATTTGGGTCGCATCAATGCGCACCCGAATTTTAAAATTGTGTATCACAACTATGTCACGTGAACCGTACCCGTAGCTATGACACTTTATTTAATTATTATTCTACAAAAATATTACGAATCGCGTCACGGGAACCGTACCCACGATCTATAACATGAAATTTCCTCCATCCCTTTTTATTTGTTGGAGTCAGGGATAGAGAGACAAATTGAACTGCTAATGTAATACAAAGAATTGCCAAATGGTAAACAAAATACGAAAGACCAAGTTCGTCTAATGTTATAGCCAATTGGTCTATTCCATTTGCAAACAAAGGCTTGTAATTAACGTTATTTTCGTTATCCAGTAAACTATTCGTTAGTATAACGGAAAACTTTACCATGACTAGTAGCAAAACACATCTTATACATTGTAAAACGGTTGGAAAGTTCGTAACCTAGAATTAATGAGATTCTTCCTCAAAATATTACAAGTAACAAAAATTCACATAAATCTTCACGTTGAATCATAATTATAAGAAATACACGAAATGAACACAAAGGGCGAAGAACAGGAACTTTCGAACCTCGACGAACTCAGAATGACAAACGACAACCTCGAACAGAACAAGCAACAACGAACGGAGCTTCGGACAGAAAAACGGAATGCTTCGCCGGAGCCTCAACGAAACTCGACCAAACCTCTTCGAACTCGGATACGACGGACACCTCGACTCAACTTCTTGAACTTTGGACTGAAATGCTAGACTTCAAAACAAGGTCGAGCAACTCGCCTCCATGAATTCCGATATCCGAAGAAAAATCGCAGGTTGAGGGTTGGTAGTTTCCGGCGAGGGGTTGCCGGTGTTCTGGGGGAAAGGGTTCGTCGAAGAGAACGATGTAAAGGGGTGGGGGTCGTGCTTGTATAGTTCTACTTTCGTTCTGGTTTGCTGAAGGAAAGAACAAGCGAACAGGGGGGTCGTTTGGAGAAGATGATGGTCGGGGGGGTCGTTTGTGTTGCGCAGCTTTTTCCAGTTGCTGCTCGTACCAGCTTCTTAAACGAAGAAGCTTTCTTCGTTTTAGGTCCGCAGCTTTTTGTTTTTCATTTTCATGCGCAACCTTTTTTTTTGTTCGTTCCCCCCTCCTTTAGTTTTAGGCTTTGCTTCATATATATAGGTCTAGGTTAGTGGTAGGGTTTTAGGTTAAGGTGTATGAGCCTAGGAATTATGGGCTTGACAATTGTGGGTTAGGTCCAAAATTAGGCCTAAAGATAGGTTGCTCGAGCCCAAGCTCTATTCTTTCGCTGCAAACGAGATTAACAATATGGGCCCATTTGTTAATTATTCCTACTATTCAAATAACTATTAAAATAAAACTAACCATTAAAACAAATTTATTTTTGGTATTTTCAAATATCATATTAAAATAAAAATACGATACTACTGTGTGTATATTTTTTAAGATTTCTTTTAGATTAAAAATGACTACAAAACATTAATGAACCTATTTTTTATGATTTTTTGTTTTCTTGTAATAAAATAAAGTAAAAGAGTCAAAATTACTTAAAATATCTATATTATGCCTAAATTAAATATTTTACGCTAATATATAAAAAATCTTGGGGAGGGTCAAAAATCACATGTCTACAATGCCCTAGTAAGAAAAATTTAGCAATGAACTTATCCGCCAAGTCATCCCAAGTTGTGATGGAATGGTTGGGAATGGACGATTTAAGTAGTATCCGAAAGGAGAATGTTGAGAACGCGGTGCCACGCTTAGAACAAGCTTTTCACCAAGTTGATACGATATGTGGGACTGTAGAAGAGGAAGCACTAGCTGGGTTGAAGAATTTGTTCTTGAAAAATGGGGACATGGATTGCAGTGCCATAATTGAGGAGGAAGAGGAAGAAGGCCTCACTATTCAGACTGTGAAGAAGGGAGTTGTTCTCGGAAACTGGACTGCCACACCATCCCGGGCCTGTCGAGTCCCTGGGTAGCTTGGCAGCATTTACTTCTATAGCCATTCTAGATAAGATTTCCTGTAATTTTGTTTTAAGGTTTATTTGTTTCAAATTAAATGCTCGATTCATCGAGCCGTACTTTGTCTGGACAATTTTTCAGTTTTAATCAAATGCATTTGCTCTTTATTAGTCAGTACTATCTTTGCATTTTTCCTTTCTACAACGTTATTATTACTTTTCTTGATAAACCAGTGACTGTGACATGTAATGAGGCAACACAACATGAGAATAGTGATTCAGATGAAGAAGATGAGATACCCGAGGAAATTGTCAGGGAGGTTGAAAATTTTGAGAATAAGCCTAAGTCCAATCTGGGCGAGATCGAGGCGGTAAATTTGGGAGACTCCGAGACCGTCAAGGAGACTCGCATCAGCATCTACTTGTCACCAACAGAGAAGGAAGAGTACATTTGGTTCCTAAAAGAGTATGAGGATATTTTTGCATGGTCGTATGATGACATGACTGGCTTGAGCACGTCCATAGTGGCTCACAAGCTGCCTATTAATCTCATGTGTCAACCAGTCAAGCAGAAACTTAGAAAGTTCAATCCAGACATGAGCCTGAAAATCAAGGAGGAAGTTACCAAGCAGATCAAATCCAAAGTTCTCAGGGTGGTTGAGTACCCAACCTGGTTAGCTAACATTGTGCCAGTTCCGAAGAAGGATGGGAATGTCAGAGTATGTGTTGACTATCAGGATTTAAACAGAGCAAGTCCCAAGGACAACTTCCCACTGCCAAATATACACATCCTGATCGATAATTTCGCCAAGGATGAACTCCAATCCTTTGTAGATTGCTTCGCGGGTTACCACCAGATTTGGATGGATGAAGAAGATGCAGAGAAGACAACTTTCATCACACCGTGGGGTGTATACTATTACAAAATGATGCATTCGGTCTGAAGAATGTTGGGGCCACTTACATGAGAGCCATGACAACCATCTTCTA
Source organism: Nicotiana tabacum (assembly GCF_000715075.1). Classification (NCBI taxonomy): domain Eukaryota; kingdom Viridiplantae; phylum Streptophyta; class Magnoliopsida; order Solanales; family Solanaceae; genus Nicotiana; species Nicotiana tabacum. The sequence goes on from NC_134085.1 coordinate 186,134,347, forward strand.
TGATATGATACACAAGGAAATAGAGGTGTATGTGGACGACGTCATTACCAAATCCAAGAGGGCCGCAGATCATATAGCGGACCTGAGAAAATTCTTTGACAGGCTAAGGAGGTACAATTTGAAACTGGATCCCACAAAGTGTGCATTTGGAGTTCCCGCAGGAAAATTATTGGGATTCATCATCAGTCGTCGAGGGATCGAGCTGGATCCATCTAAAGTCAAGGCTATTCAGGAGTTGCCACCACCTAAGAGCAAAAAGGACGTGATGAGCTTCCTAGGACGTCTCAACTATATCAGTCGCTTCATTGCACAGTTCATAGTCCTATGTGAACCCATCTTCAAGATGTTGAGGAAGGATGCCGAAACAAGCTGGACAGAGGATTGTTAGAAAGCTTTTAACAAGATCAAGGAGTACCTGTCCACACCACCAGTTCTGGTCCCGCCAGAACCACGACGACCCTTGCTACTCTATCTATCTATATTAGATGGAGCCTTCGGATGTGTTTTGGGACAACATGACAAGACAGGAAGAAAGGACCAAGCCATATATTACTTGAGTAAGAAGTTCACACCTTATGAAGCACGATATTCTCTGCTTGAACGCACTTGTTGTGCTTTGACTTGGACAGCTCAGAAATTAAGGCATTATTTTTGTGCCTACACTATATATCTCATATCCAGGATGGATCCTTTGAAGTACATATTTCAGAAACCCATGCCTACTAGGAAGTTGGCTAAATGGCAGATACTATTAAGTGAGTTCGATATCTTCTACGTTAGGGGTGTGCGTTCGAATCGGTTTATCGATAAATCGAATCGATTATTTGTTATCAGTTTATCGATTTATCGATTTTGATTTCGATTTCGAAATTTTCCTTATCGAGTTATCGATTTCGATTTCGATTTTGTCCTCTTCGGTTATCGGTTTATCGATAAACTGATAAGATATACTAAAAATACAAATATACCCTTATTCTATAATACTCTTTCCTTTACCCTAAGTCTCTAACCCTATTATTTTCTCTACCCATTCTTCAGCGCCATTTTTACTTTTCTCCCTCTCTCCCGCGAACTGCAAACCCAACAGAAAAAGTGAACTCCGGCGAACTCCGGCATACTCCGGAAACCCAGCAGAGAAAGTGACTGGGATGCCTTATATTGCACAGACGACCAAATAATGGGTACACAATAATCGGAAATGATTTGTTTTAAATCTTCATTGACATCAGTTAATTACTAAATTACTGATATCCTTGTTAAGTTTGAAAATTATCAGATCAACCACTACATTGATTTATTAAACTACTGTATTAAATTCAAAGTCAAGTAAACCGAAGACTACGTTGTTCTGCACGTGAGAGGACAATTCATTCATCTCCAACAAGATAACCTTGAAATTTCTTATTTTTAAACTTGCACTACGTATTAACAAGCTTATCATTATTGTTATTTTAAAAAAGAGTAACAGAACTAATAAATATAAATTGTATTCGTATTATTTTAGCTTCTTTTTGTCCATATTAATTAGGCGTGTTTATAGCGATATACTTTCCATGGAATCCCGCAAATTTTCTTATTGGTGTAATCGATAACCGAATCGATAAGCCCCCAAAATCAATAAATCGAAATTGAAAAAATCGAAACCTTATTGAAACGATAACGATAAGCATATGTACAAATCAATAATCGATAAGTAATTATTGATAAGGGTCAAAATCGAATCGATAAATCGAATGCACACCCCTAGTCTACGTAACTCAAAAGGCGGTCAAAGGGCAAGCATTGGCAGATCACCTTGCTGAAAATCCGGTGGGAGGAGCATATGAACCTTTGAAGACGTATTTTCCTAATGAAGAAGTATCATTTGTAGGAGAAGACATTACCGAAGCATACGACAGTTGGAGGATGTTCTTTGATGGAGCTGCAAATTTCAAGGGAGTAGGCATTGAGGCAGTTTTGGTATCAGAAACGGGTCAGCATCATCCGATATCTGCTAAACTCAGATTTTCTTACATCAACAACATGACAAAGTATGAAGCCTGCATACTAGGACTCAACATGGCAGTCGACATGAACATTCAGGAGCTGCTGGTGATCGGTGATTCAGATTTGCTCATGCACCAGGTACAAGGAGAGTGGGCCACCAAGAATTCCAAGATATTGCCATATCTGCACCATGTGCAGGAGTTGAGAAAGAGGTTTACAAAGATAGAATTCGGACATGCGCCCAAAATTCAGAATGAGTTTGTCGAGGTATTAGCCACTTTGTCATCTATGATACAACATCCAGATAAGAATTACATTGATCCCATTCCGGTAAGGATCCATAATCAGCCGGCATATTGTGGTCACGTTGAAGAAGAAATAGATGGAAAGCCTTGGTTCCATGACATCAAGGAATATTTGTCAAAGGGAGAATATCCCGAGCATGCAAACCACATTCAGAAACGCACACTCCGGAGATTGTCCAGTCACTTCTTCCACAACAAAGGGAACTTGTACAAAAGAACTCCTGATTTGGGTTTACTAAGATGTGTTGAAGCGAAGGAAGCTTCTAAGCTACTTGAGGACGTGCATGCTGGGACCTGTGGCACACACATGAATGGTTTCGTCTTGGCTAAGAAGATACTCAGAGCAGGTTACTTTTGGATGACCATGGAGACGAATTGCATTCAGTATGTCCGCAAATGCTTTCAATGTCAAGTACATGCCGTTATGATAAAAGTGCCGCCAAATGATCTCAATGCAACAAGCTCACCTTGGCCATTCGCCATCTGAGGAATGGATGTCATCGGTCCGATTGAGCCCACTACTTTAAACGGGCACAGGATTACTTCACAAAATGGGTAGAGGCTGCATCTTACAGAGCTGTAACCAAGAAAGTCGTCACAGATTTTGTCAAGGATCGGTTTGTTTGCCGATTTGGAGTTCCCGAATCCATTATTACTGATAATGCCACCAATCTCAATAGTGATCTGATGAAAGTTATGTGTGAAACTTTCAAAATCAAGCACAAGAATTCCACAGCCTATAGACCTCAGATGAATGGAGTCGTAGAAGCCGCCAACAAAAACATCAAGAAGATACTAAGGAAAATGGCAGAGAACCACGAACAATGGCATGAGAAGCTACCTTTTGCTTTATTGGGATACCGCACTATGGTTCACACATCGACCAGGGTAACTCCCTACATGTTGGTTTATGGTACCGAGGCTGTCATCCCAGCCGAGGTAGAGATTCCTTCTCTAAGAATCATATAGGAAGCTGAACTCAGCGATGTAGAGTGGATAAGGAGTCGCTATGAACAATTGGCCCTCATAGATGGAAAGAGGATGAACGCGGTATATCATGGCCAACTTTACCAGAGCAGAATGACCAGGGCTTTCAACAAAAGGGTAAAACCAAGACAGTTCGCACCAGGGCAGCTGGTATTGAAGAAAATCTTCCCACATCAAGATGAAGCCAAAGAAAAATTCTCTCCCAACTGGCAGGGTCCGTACATGGTTCACAGGGTACTGACAGGAGGAGCACTCATACTTGCAGAAATGGATGGAGAAATCCGGCCGAAACCAATCAATTCTGACACAGTCAAGAGATACTATGCCTAGATTATTTTACATTTCTCTTCTGATGTAATTGAACCACGCTTGACCTGATTCCCATTTAAGATGGGATACGTAGGCAGTCTTATGGGTTCGGTCATATCATAATAAAATTTCCATTTTTTCCCAATCTCAGAAACTAGGGCAGAATTTTGAAGAGGACCCTCAAAATTCCGGAGCAAGTCTAGCCAACGCCATCACATGCTAGAAAGTCGGTAATCAGTCAAGAAACTGGGGCAGAATTTTAAGAAGGATTCTCAAAATTTCGACGAAGGATTCATCAAGGCTTACTATCCGCAAACAGTCAAAAGATCATCCACCAAACTGGGGCGGAATTTTGAGGAGGACCCTCAAAATTCCAATATAAGAGAGCTGCAATGCCTTTGAGATGTGTTACAGTCACTAGTCGTCTAAATGTATCAATATATTTCTGAAATAACTCTATTTTTATCAAATTGCATTTTCAAAAAACTCTATTTCCGTAACATTCAGGTGTCACCCAGGGGAACTCGAAAGGCTTTCAGAACAGAGCAAAGCAAAGCCAACCGACAAAAGCACGAACCAACCTTCCCCCATAAAACTTACAATTTTTCTTTGAACGCAGGCACATCCGACGTAACGTAGCAAGATCACTATCAATCAGGCCATTAGACAATGAATATATCTCCAGCTAAGAAATATACTACTTTCATTCGACGCTCCCCATTTTTATGAGGCTAATCCCTGCCTCCCTATTTGCATGAGGCTAATCCCTGCCTCCCTACTTGCATGAGGCTAATCCTTGCCTCCATACTTGCATGAGGCTAATCCTAGCCTCCCAATTTGTGCATGTGGCTAATTCTTGTCTTCATACATGTATGAGGCTAATCCTTGCCTCCCTATTTGCATGAGGCTAATCCTTGCCTCCCTACTTGCATGAGGCTAATCCCTGCCTCCATAACTGCATGAGGCTAATCCTTGCCTCCATATCTGCATGAGGCTAATCCTTGCCTCCATACTTGCATGAGGCTAATCCATGCCTCCCTATCTACATGAGGCTAATCCTTGCCTCCATATCCGCAGGAGGCTAATCCCTGTCTCCCTATTTGCATGAGGCTAATCCCTGCCTCCCAATTTGTATGAGGCTAATCCCTACCTCCCAATTTGCATGAGGCTAATCCTTGCCTCCATACCTGCATGAGGCTAATCCCTGCCTCCCAATTTGCACGAGGTTAATCTTTGCCTCCATACCTACATAAGGCTAATCCCTGCCTCCTAATTTGGATGAGGCTAATCCATGCCTCCATACCTGCATGAGGTTAATCCCCACCTCCACATTCATATGGGACTAAGCATTGTCCCTTTTCGCACAAATATTGCTCTATTTTACTATCTATTTGTTTTTCAATCGGGCTAAGCTCTGCCTCCCATTTCACAAAACTAAGCCTTGTCTTGTTAACATCATATTATTGCATATCATGGGATAAAATATTGCTAATCTATCCGAAGGCGTCATGGTCTAAAGGCATCATCCTCATAGACGGAAGACACCATGTCATGGCCTGAGGATCTCTCAAATTTGCATATCATTATTCAAAGGCATCATGGCTCGGAGGCACCATTTTCATGGCTCGAGAACATAATTCAATGGCCTGCAAATACCTCACTAAACAATTCATGGTCCAGGACATCATGGTTCAAGGACGTCATCTTTAACTGTCTAGAGACAACCTTCATGGTCCGAAAGGAATCTACATCATGTTTAAATTTTCGCAAATACGTGTTTATAGCATCTTTTATCTGCAGGTAACCAGTAAGAAACCGCTATCCTAGCAGGAGTGATATCGCTCCAGTTCCTTCAACTGTCCCGAACCTTAACCGCTCACCATAGTCGCTTCCACATCGCTTGTCCGTTCTTGCAATAATTTCATCGGCATATTCCGTCAATGAATCCAGAGCTACACATGGCCTAATTCCTGTAAAACCAGGGATATGTAGGCAACTTGAAGACTGGAGTCCAGCCTCTTTCTTTCAAAACATCCCGCCCGATCAAAATTGGCCATCATTTCTTTACCCGAAAACTCTTTCATCCTTCCCGGGTAAAGAGTGGCAGCTGTTGATACCCAATTTTTTCATATATATTTTATAGATATATATACTTTCAAAATAGCATATATATGCATATATAATCATGCACATGGTTTTTATAAATTTCTATAATTTTAAAGGCTTTAAAATGATTTAATTCTTCCCCTTTTACTTATAAAATTTCCAATAATTATCCTTCAAATTATTATTGTGGTAATTTAGACATATAAATCCTATATTTATGCCAAAATAATGCTTAAGTATTTTTATTGCATTTTTTATAATTGCATTTACATTTTTTAAAACTAATTTGCATATATTTGCAATACTAGCCCTATTAACGCATAATTACATTTATACGCACAAAATGATCTTCTATATTTTTAAAATGTTAAATATCTATTTTAAATCATTCTAGTATACAAAATTATTTTTTAGAAATCATCTATTATTTATTATAAATTATATAGTGTTAAATTGGCTATTTAAAACTTAGCCAAATTGTATTTCAATTTTAGCCTAATTTCAACCCAACACCCAGCCCAATTCTTAATTAAATTATCCGATTCAGGCCCTAAATGCACCTACCCGACCCAAGGCCCCATCAGATCCTGGCTGTTGATCTGAAAGATCAACAACCCTCGTTTGTTCTTTCTTTTTTAATTCCAAACGACCCCCTAACCCTAATCACTTCTCTACATCCGCTGCCCTAAAATCCTCTCTGCTCTCAAAACACTCTCAACCTAACCCTAATCTTCAACCGCCGACCTCCCATCTCCGGCCATCTCTGGTGGCCTCTCATCGTCTCTTAAGCCTCCAATGACTTCTCTCATGCCATGCTTGCCTTCTCTAAGGTCTTTAAGGGCCCAGGGCCATGCCGACTTGCATCTAGGGTTCATCTCTAGCCTATTCTTGGCTATTCCAGTGTGATTTCAAGCAAAATCATTCTATATTTGCTACGATCTTTGAGTTTCTGGACATGTTTCTTCATCTCTATATGGGTTCTTTCGAAACCCTAATTTCCTTTCTACACCTCCTAGATTTGTACGGATCTAGGACGATTTGAGTTTGTTTCTTGAATGTTTTACACTGTCCTTGAGGTTCTTTACAAGAATCATATGATTTAAAGTGTTTTTCATCTTCTTCCAAAAGCTAAGGTTTTCAGAACTTCTTTTTAAAACCTTGTTTAACTGATTCTTTGTGTTTAAACTTCTATTTCTCACATATCTTGACTAATTCTATGAGTTTACTACATCTTTAACTCGTCTATGTTGAAAGCCCTAATTTTTTAGGGTTCTTCGTTTGGTTATATGTATCAGCATGACTGACCGGTTCTCATTTTTAAGTTTTTGTGATTTCTCGTGACTATCTTGCCTTGATATGTTTCTACTGAGTTTCTTAACCTGAATTTACACTAATTCTATATGCTTATGTTCATTTTGACTGTTCACATCAAGACTTGTATCTTTCTCACTGAATCAGTATTGTTTAACTTTCACGTTTGCTAGAGTTGCACGTCGACTCTTGACTATCCAAGTCTTACTTTATTTAAATGCTAAACACTGACTCATGACTTTCTCTTTGATTGATTCTGAATTCCATATTTCTTGGTCTGATTCGAACACTTTCCTTTAAACCTTTGATTCCTACCTTTCTACTCAATTTGATTGACTTGCTTACCTTGTCTGCATTGGTACTTGATTCTTACTGACTATCTCCTTAATTAGAGTTTTTCTTAACCTAGCCCTAATTGTTTACTCTATGCCTACTATGTTTGAATTATTTCCCTTGTCTGTTATGCTCCAGTTACACACTGATTTCTTTCCTTATTTGTTACTTGTTCTCACCGTTTGAACTGATTCACTTAATTAAGGGAGTACTTGTACTAATTTTACTCTAATTAGTTATGAGTTCCATAATTACTGTACAATTATAATTCTTTCCTTATTTTAAATAGTTTCGAACTACTATATATATGCTCTCTCATTAACAATCAAGACACGAACATATTGGTTCAAAAACTCTCTCTCTCTCTCTCACTCAAAACTTTCTGCTCTCTTTTATGTTACTTACTATTGTTCTAAGTTAGCCGGCTGCAAGCCGAGGCTAGCTATTGGGTTCTCTTTCACTTTGTGCCTTCTGTTTTTTACTGGTATGTGCTAATTTTGGTTCTAGTTTCAAAAACAATATGCTTCTTCTACTACTTCAGTTTGTCATGTTTCTAATATGTTTATGTCTATGGTTTTGCTGTTCAACCTGCAACTAATATGTCTACTTCATTGTCTTCTTTACTGCATGCTTCTGAATATGTCCAACCCCCTTAGGATTAGCCTGCTCATGAATCCCTTTCTAGTATACCCCCCAATGTGCCTCTTCTTTGCTTATGTTTCTCTGATTTCTGGCATGCACCTTCTTGTGTAAAGTAGTTGGCTATCCTAAGTCTGTCTGATTCTGTATTAATTCTGAAGTTCATGTTGTACCTTAATCCCTTGAACCCCTTTCAGGACTTCTTTGATTCTGTACCTATGTGCACCTTTGCCTACTATGTGCCCTATACTCGCCCCAAATCCCCCATTACCCTTGAGTGAATGTTTGTACCTATTTGATTCTATGTCTTGGAGTGCTGATGAACCTCTTCTGGTTCTGTGTTTGGTTTGTTGTTTGTTGATCACCTTACCCTTCTCAAAATTGTCTTATTGAATAACTCCCTATGTTGTTTTTACAAAACTATTTCAAATAAGTATCTTTTAACACTATTTTCTTACTAAAACCCTTTCAAACTATGTTAAGCACCCTACTCTACTCTTAGGTCCTTAAGTTTTGTCCCTCCAGTGGGTGACTGCCTTGAGATCCCTCTGAACTCTAACGCATTGGAGCTGGCTCTTCCACACTGCACTTACTCAATTTTGGTTATAAAGTCTAGTTGTGAGCACTGCCCGAGATCCTTGAGATCCTTAGGGAACTCTGACGCACCTAGACAATGATATTGTCTATGGAATTTAGCATCTGAGGCTATTGGAGGTTTGATAAATCACTTGGGCCTACTTCAAGCTCCCTATAGTGTACTTCTTCTTTTTCTTTTATCTATTTATGTAATTTATTCATCGATTTTGTAATATTTTTTTGTAAACGAATATTGGGGTGGGTAGTTACATATCTGTGGGGTAGCATGGGTAGAAATCATGCATATAGAATTTTATACTTGCTATGTCTACTTTACCATGCTAGAAACCATGCCTATTGGATTTTATACTTGATATGTCCGCTTTACCATGCTTGAAACCATGCCTATAGGATCATATTAATATACTTATTATGTTTGTCTTACCATGCTAGAAATCATGCCTATAGGGTTTAAGTGGTTCCAATAATAGAAATCATGTCTATAGTTTAAAAATCAACTCCTTAAGTAGATACCATACTTATATAATGTGATCAGGTTAAGTTACAACGGGTATTTACATTTGTTTTCATTAGATATCATGCCTATAAGTTTCTAACACCAGTTCTTAACAATTAGATACCATGCTTTTGGGGAATAAAATCAGAATTCTGCCTATAGAATTAAAATCAATTTAGGTATACAAGTCAGTCCAATTCATGTTATTTAATTTAAAATTGGCTTAATCAATTGTCCGTTTCTTTAATCGATCTTTTAAACATTGCATTCATTCACTACTGCTAGAAAGCATGCCTGTAAGAACTCAAGAGTTTGTTTTAAAACCTACTCACTATTTTACTACAGCGAACGTAGTTAACATGTTCTTAGGACATCACTATTCTGCGTTTAGGCAAGTCTATATGGTGATTTTAAATTCTGCAACTCTGATAACTGTATCTTTTTTGCTATTTAAAGTTGTTTAGATTTAACAGATTTTAAAATCAGTAGGCAAATTGATTAGGACCTTATTGTCGAGTTTATAAAAGCAGAGTTGCATATTTCTGTGCATTGACACCTACTTAGATGCCCTGTTTAGGTCTTTTCTCTAATAAAAATTGATCTTGTTTGTGCTTGAGACGTGCTGCTTATGTGCATTACTTGTGGAGGTAAACATAGGCCTCTTAACTGTTTCTTTCTGTATTTAGCTGTTAAGTCCTATGTGTTCTTGCCTGTCGCCTAGAATTTTCTTCTTTTAAAACACCTTAGAGGTTGTCTAGAACTGACCAAATTTAGAGGTCCTAAAATACCTCCAAGGCCACAAGGAAGGGACGGGTAGTGCACGCATAGGAATTGTCAAGATTATTAGAACGCTTTAGGCTATGACCAAGGGGAGGGACTTGGGTAGAACGGGATATGATGACTATGCATTAATGCCACGTGTAGCCCCTCATTGAAGAGTATTTACCGGGCATTGCGTGGGGTGATCCTATAGGCTAACCAACCTAGGACCCCTCTTTTCCAAATTCCTTTTGCTTAAAAACTTTGCTTTCTTTTTTATGCACACAACTTGTTCAAATTTTGTGTCTTATTATCTGAGTCACACAATCTCCAACATGCCTTATTTGTAATTATTTGTTTCAAGTGCTTATTTATTGAAAGACTAATTCATGAGTAAATGTTCGGCCGGGACCCACAGTTGTAGACCGAGAGGGGTACCTAACATCTTTTTCTCAAGGTTATTTTGAGCCCTTACCCTAAATCTCTGGTAAACGTGAACCAATCCAAGAGTTAATCTCTCTAGGTGCCCTAACGCACCATAATCCGTTAGGTGACGACTCTTCAAAATACCCAATTCCCAAAAGGAAATGACTTATTACCCATAAATGTTAAAACCCAAACCTTTCTTCCTCGTAAAAAAGGGAAGGAAAAAAGGGGGCGCGACATGAAGTACTTACCTGACAAGTATGCCCATAGCAAGAAATTCAAAGAAGGTGACTTAGTTCTCTTATTCAACTTCCGGTTGCGACTGTTCCTGGAAAAGCTCAAGTTAAAGTGGAGTGGACATTTTAAGGTGGTGTTTGTAACTCCGTTTGGTGTTCTTGATTTCAAAAACAAAAATGGTGAAATATTCAGAGTTAATGGGCACAGAGTGAAGCACTACCTTGGCAAGTTTGATGATAGCCACGTGGTGGCAATGATCCATCTGAAGTGATTGATGGTAACCTGCATCGTGCCGCAACATTAAATCAGACGCTTCTTGGGAGGCAACCCTTGTATTTTTTGTCTTTTTTAATTTACTTTGTAGTGTAGGATTTGTTTTTGAACTAACTGGTTGTGATATGTGTTGGAATGTTTTATGCAGTGCAGGACTAAGCTGGAAAAATTTGGCACTCTCTGAAGTTGGACCACTAACAGCACTCTATTTTTCGCGGTCAGCGGTGGCCTTATCGCGGAGGCGGAAATTGGTGGTGGACACGGGATTGAAAAGCTCAAAATGAGACTTCTCTAAAGTTTCCACCGAGTCCGCAGTGCTATTTTTTGCTGAAAGTGGTGCCTTACCGCGGCCGCGTACCATTTACCGTTCTCAGCGGTAATCTCAGAAAAGCAGTCCTTATGTTTGTCATAAGTGCGGACCGCAGTGATTTTCCGCGGCCGCGCCGGGTGAGTTGTGTGGGTCCCTGGGTATTTTCTATAAATAGGACCTCAAGAAGCCTTTTACACTTTTCGATCTTTTGACTCTCCAGCACAAATTTTCTCTGTTCACCTTAGCCCTAATTTGCACAAACATAATTAAAGTTCATTTTTCACCACTCATCTCACATCTGGTAATTTTACTCCTTCATTATTATTTAATTTTGTATTTGTTTTTCTTTTAGTTATTAGTTTTTACTTCTTCTTCCCCTTTTCTTTTAATTTTGACCTAGGGTTGTTTAGTATTAATTAGATTTGGCTTAAAATAGTTAGGATTTATTAATGAATACCTAGTGGGGTTAACAATGTAGAGGATATTGCTAAATGCATGACAATTTGAAACCCTAGGTTGACTCAGCCCGATTTTGACTTATGCGTTCGCGGTTGATTTTCTGCGGATAGCGGTGTAACTTCCGCAGCTGCGCTCAATTTTCAGCACTCAGCAGTAGTATAGAATCAGAGGATGGGTAGTCTGATCCCCACACCTCCGTGTCCGCAATGCATTTTCCGCAGTCAGCGGTGCTCATTCCGCGACTGCGCTTGTTGACATCCAATTTTGTCCCTCCTTTCTTCTAAAATATTTCTTTAAGCTTCAAATATTACTAATAGTTTAAGAACAATTATTTTACTATTGTCATCCCAAAAAAGACCTAATTAGTATTATTATTGTTATTATTGTTATTATCTCTATTACTGTTATTATTATTATTATTTTCTTTCGAAAAATGTATTACTTTCATTCATTTAATCAAATAGTAGTATTTATTTTAATTCTATACTTTACAAAATTTTACTCTTTATTTCACAATTAGTGTAATAGTTATTGTGCAAAATTAAATGCTACCAAATTATAAGTTTTGATAAAGCGAGTCGAACAATTTAAGTAGTTATTTAAATAACGTGATTAATTAAGAGATTTTAATAAGAAGTAAGCCCAAAGAAATACCCAAGAAGAAAAGAGGCTAAAAGTCCAAAGATTACATTCTCAAATCAGTTCGCCCAACTACACAAATAGCCCAAATCGTAGGCCTGCTCCCACCAGCCCACTTACTCTACTATGTGCCATGTCATCTCCACATAAGTTCCACGTAACTACCATGTCAGTGCCAATTGTGCGCCAACAATTAAAAAAACACATGCCAAACTCACGCTTGCACACTAAGCCACACGCTACCCCACTCATTTGTCCTCTTCTCCAATTTTTTCACAAAAAGTCAAAAGATGTTTTCTTTCACCAAGAAAATAAACGTTCCCCTTCCCTTTCCCCCCTTTTCAATCCTTACCTCCTTTTCCTTTCATCTTGACTTTTCCTCCATTTCTTTAGCCAATTCTTAACTTTCAAACACTTACGTACAAGAGCATATCCCACCATTTTGAATCCAACCTAAGGTTCCAACGATACTTTAATAAATCCGTTTGACTTCTTTTGAAATCTGAATTTCAAATTCCCGCTCAAATGAAGCAAGAACCTTGATTTTACACCTATAAATACCAGACTTTGTGACTATTTTCAACACCTTGGTAACCGCCGCTCGATGACTCATAAAAGCTACTGCTCTCATTTGTTCTCATAATTTTGCCTTGCCAAAAATCTTCTCTTTTCTCTTGCCACTTGATTCTGTTGGTTTTAAATACAATAGAGGTGCTGCATTTTGTTGACGATTGCATCGTTTAACAATCATCTGAGTTAGCAAGTTCGAGGTCGAAGTTCGGTAGATCCAAAGCCGATGCCTCAGTTCACTGCCCCGCAACAGGTCAGTGACTTTAAAGATTTTTTCTCTTTTTCTCTTTCTTATTTTTTTTTCAAATTCGAAGTTATGTTTGTTACAGCTTAAAAACCTATTTAATCTGAATGACTTGGCAAATGTGATACATAATGTTATTTTACTCCTCACTTACTTAATTGTTATGTAAAATAAAAATTATTTTCTGCTAAAGAGGGTTAAAATATTAGTTGTCCATCTTTGAACTGGTGTGTGATGATTATGTCTTTATTCATCTAAAGAAGATTCATGATTTGCTTACATGAAGTAAGAAACTTGTTTGGATATTCAAAGTGAAGTCTCGTTGTTGTTTCTTTTTAAAACTTCTTTTGAGATTTTTATGTGCCGAGGATATGATTTTTGTTTTTCCTTTAAAAGCATCTACAATAATTAAGGTCATATAGAAACTATGCCTATATGCTTAATAGATTTTTATTTAATTGAAAAGGGATGCCTTTAGAAATCTTTTCTGTAGAATACTTATTTGACTTTCCTATAAATGATTAGAGTAAATCCAGATTTTACTAGTTATTATTTTATAAAAATATTTGTCGTTAGGCATAGTTAACTACATGCTCTTTCAATTTGTTAGTATGAGACTGAGTGATTAGAAAGATAACTCTTTAAGTTTCAAATGACATAGAATGGGCCATCCTGAATGCCTATGGATAATAAAAAATATAGACTTGTTTATGATTTGGTATTGATTCTCGTAGTTGCGTCTCTTCACATATTTTATGAATAGGATAATGTTTCTCTCTAATTCTATTTTTTTCTCTCTTTGCACGTACACTCCGGAGCAAATGGGGTCTTGATTCGAGACTCTCGCAGTGGAGTCTCATAGAGACTCAACGCTACTACCATCACATGGAGTCATTGTATACCATATCTCATAGATGCATCGGATAGTCAGAAAACAAGCGAATTGCTTGGAGTCGCCTATGGCGGCTTTTTGTTTTTGCTTACTCTGTCTGATGTTGTTAATTTATGTGATTTGTTTTGTTTGAACCTATGATTGTTGATTAATTTTACCATTTAAAATTACAACTTTAGTTTTTAAGCAAAGTATTTTTTAATAAGGACGTAAAAGTATACAATGCACTTAACGATTTGGAGGTAGTATTTTTATATGAAACCTAAGGAAGTAAGGAAGGAAATTGATTTCTCCTCATCATGTCTTAATAGTTTGAAAACTTGGACTACTTTTCATAAAAAATGTGAGTCTTCAAGAATTGGAATTTGGCCAGCTTCGTTTTTTTAAGTTATTTGATTTAGAACTTTATCGTATTTGGAGTTAAACAAAACTGTTTGTTTCAAAGTTTAATTCTAAAGGCCGTTTTTGCTTATTGTATAAATTTTATTTAGGCACTTACTTAGTAATGCTTTCAAAGTGAATTATTTTATTATGTCTCAAACACTTTATTTTTCCTAATTAATTAACCTCAGTTTGGCCGGTTTACCGTTATTAACGGATCATATAGGGTGCTTTAACAACCTTCCCTTTAGGATTAATTAGAACCCTTATCCATAATCTTAAGCTAACCAGACCATATAAACAGAGTTATTTTTAGCAATATTTAGCTGAAATTGGTGTCCTAATTCACCATTAAACCAATTAGGTGGCGGCTCATTTTAATTAATTAAACCTCTATATTTACCAATATGTTATACTCTAATTTGACCCGTGTTAAAAAGGGTATAACAACGTTTCTTTTTCAGTTGTCAGCGGTCTGCAATTTTTTTCAAGCATTGTAAATTGTTCTTATGTTTTTCTTTAATGCTTCTTCTAGCACCAGTACTAACACTCTTCCACTGATTATATTTGCAGACAATGGTTAAATCTAAAGGTGGTAGTGAGAAACAAAAGGGGAAAGCAGAGTCCTCCCGGGGTAGGGGACGAGGACAAATTAAGTTAACCCCTGCAATACGGAAATCCATTGGGCAAATAAGGAAGAACATTCGAGTTGCAGACAGAGCTGCTTCCCACTCCGAGGGGAGTGAGTATGTGCCCTCCCGGGAGGCCTCAGAGACTGACTCGATGCCTACACATGTAGCAGACTTTCCGAGGAGGTTTCACTTGACAGATGAGCCCACACCCCTAACCTCTCCTGCTTCTCCTACTACTTCTGAGTCGTCTGATGGCTCAGCGGAGATAGCGAGTCCTATGCTTTAGCCATACCTACAGCTTCGTCACCGACACAAGATCCCATAGATGTAGATGTCGAGGTACCGGATGACAGGAAAAGGGTGTGACACCTAGACCGGAGGTGTGGAAAGGACAAGAAACCCTGAGGTTTGGCAACATAGGTTTGTTAGTGAGCTGGCATACCATAAATTCAGGGAGTGGTGTCCTCAAAAGCCACTCATTCATGAGTGCCAGTTCATAGAGCGGGATCTTCTGCCTCACAACCCCAATATGAAGCAGCACTTCAATGAATGAGTGGGATGTGAGTACTTCACTAGCAAGGTGCCGGATGCTAATGAGCACCTAGTCAAGGAATTCTACGCCAATGCCTCCCACATCAAAAAGGACACAAAAGTGACTAAGGTGTGGAACCTGAAGGTCAAGTTTCATGGGAAGATGATCAATGATTACTTGGGATTCAATGATGAAGATGAGTCACTGTACTTAGAGAAGGTGGCGATGGATGAGGCAGCTCGCCTGTGGTTGGCATCACTTCTGGCTCTCCCGGATACTACTCCAGCATGGTTGACAGTAGGGGTTCCTATCTTGAGGAACACCCTAAACTTTGAGGCAAAGGGTTGAGAGACCTTTGTGTGCAGCAGACTAGACCCCACTACTCACGACAACACCATGCCGATTTCCCGGGCGATTGTAGTGGCGGCTATCATGGCGGGGTTCCCGATCAATGTCGGGAATATCATGTCTAGGGTGATTATTAGAGTGGTCAACGAGGGTGATAGATCTTACCCATTCCCGAACTACCTAACCATGTACTTGGAAGATCACGAGGTGAAGAAAAGAAATTTCGATGTCATGGTAAAGCCTAAGAAGCCCTTCTCATGGTACAACCTTCAGGGTCCAAGAAACCCCAAATCCAAGGGATCCAAGGGCAAAGCTACTACTTCTACTGGCCAGTCTGAAGAGCCAGCAGTGGTAGTCACTACTTTACAACCTCCAACTGCCATACTAGATCTTGCCTCCGTACTATCTACTTCCATGTCGTCCTTAGTGCCATCCTCCCCAGCATACCGTTGACTGCTCATATATTGAACCAAACACTCTCCATGATCAACAACTAGATGTAAGCAACAACTTCTAAGCTGTCTGTGCTATCCAGTTCAGTGGCAGCCCAGTATGTTCCCCCACAGTCACAGGTGCCAGCTTCAGTAGAAGAGTCTTTCAAGGAGCCTTTGGACAACCAGAAGAAGCTCCTAGAGAATCAAAAGCTTATCATCGATGCTCTTGTAGTTCAGGGAAAAACACTTAAGGAGCTGAGCAAGCAGACAAAGAAGCTGAAAAAGACTCGGGCCTTGAAGGAGTCAGTGAAGCAATTAAGGGGAGAGATGGAGAAGATGAAGTTAGCTGGCGACCTACCATTGGAGCTACTATTACAGGACCAGCTTCCAGCAGCTCAAATAGAGCAGATTTAGGAGCAGGAGACTGAGGGAGAGCCTAGGAGGAGGAGAGTGATGCCCCGGGTTAATGATGTAGAGATTGAGTTGGAGGATTCTGAGGGAGGTACCTCTGGCTAGCCACAGGCCCCAGAGCCAGGTGATCCAGGGACCCAACCACATGACCCCATGCAAAAAGAGGACTCATAGAGAGTTTTCTTTACTCTCTACCCTTCTTTTTGATCTTATTTTTGGTTATTTAGTATTGAGCACAATGCTAGTTTTCATTTGAGGGGGTGGTCCTACTTTGATGATTTGGTAGTTGGTTTGTAATGTTTATACTATTTTTTTCTTTATACTTATTTTTCACTTTTGGTATATATATAATTTTACCATTTATTTCACTTTTTGTTATTTCTCAATCTTGGTCTGTATATAAAGTTACTCTCTCATGTATATATTCATTCCCTCTTATGTATATTCATCTAAATCCCCTATTGTACATATTTAGTTTACTTTCCGTATTTTACTTCATAACTTCTTTTGCAATTTTCCTTTATAGTATAGCTTCTTATTTCATTTAGTAGCTTCTTTTTTTCGGTTCGTAGCTTCTTATTTTACAAGTTTTTGTGATCAATAAGCCTTTGGTTTTCTTAATGTCACTGTTCTTTTCAAAGGTGGAGGTTTTATGAACTAGGTGGCTTTTTCCGATGATGGATGGCATGACAACCTTCTTAAGGGTTTGAGTCTATTTTTCTTTTTATTTTTGTGTAAATAGTAGCTAGTGAACAATGATGCCTCAGGCAAAACATCACTTGGGCCTAACGCATTTACTTTTGACCTTATGGTTAAAATAAATTGGTATGTATAGGTTGGTGATAGTTGTGACTTTGAGACTCTTGTGTTGACTAAACAATCATCGAGTGGTTTCTCGGAACCATTTGTGTTGCTCAAATCTTAGCTAAGGTTGTTGTGGGCCCCCGACTCTCTCTCTTTAGCAATCTTATATCTTGTGTGGTGAGGTATTGATTTGAAAATCCAAGTCCCGTGCCAATGAGTCTAGAACTTGCCCTGAATGTTTTTTTATCTAGGCAAAATCCTAAGTGTAGCCCGACTTGAGAAGTGATTATAGACTCTCCTTGATCCTAATGGAGACTTGGAAACATCCATAGCCCACCAATGATAATATCCCTAGTCAAACCCGTTGAGCCATAACCTTTATTCTTTCAATAACTATGATACAAGCCTTTATCCGTTCTAAAATGATCCTTTCTTGTCACCCGATCTTTCCTTAGCACAAGCCAAAAGCATAAGTTTTGGGGGAGAGACAAAAAATGCAAAAGTGATAAAAGGTACAAAATGAAGAAAAGAAAATTCAAAAAGAAAAAGAAAAAAAATCCAAAAAGTCAAAAAGAAAGTGAACAATGTAGAAGAAATTAAGGGATTCAATAAAAGCAAAATATGAAAAGCTAAGAAAGATTAGAAAGAAGAAAAATGATTAAAATGAATAAGAAAGAGTGACAGTGTGTCTCTCTAGCCCCTAAGGAATAAGTAAATGACTCAAAGAGTCAAGAAAATGTGTGCCAAAATGAAACAAATGAAGTGCTTAAGGAAAGATGAAACCTTCTTAGACCAATATATCCTACCCTGAACCAAAAGACTTCATTGCATTCCCGCAAAAGCCCTATATGATCTTGAGTTGAGTGAGCTTACATTAGTGGTGACTCATATAAGGGGCAAGTTTATGGTACTTAGAGCCAGACTTGTGACCTTCCTTTGAGAGAGATGAGTGTATTTTCCAAAATCCTCGTTCTGAGTGCTACAATCTAAAAAGTGAGGTTTGCTTATGGAGAGTTGAGGAGTATGAGTTTGGGTTCCACAACAACCAATGTAATAGAAAAAGTTTCCTTGATGAGTTGAGTCAACTCTTGATGCTTTTGTGTCGCACTATAGCCATGGTGCTAAAAATATTGTGTATTGTTAATAATGCATTTGAGTTGAGGGTAATTGTTAGTCCCAATTGATTCTTGATGAGGTTACTTTAGGACAACTGAAATTTTTCTTTCTTTTAGCTTGAGGAAGTGGGAATTACTTTGTTTGCTTAAGGACAAGCAAAAGTTTTAAGTTTGGGAGAGTTGATAACTAGGGATTCTAGCCTATTTTATGCTCCTTTTTTGCTTAGGTTTTAGATTAAAAGTGTGTACAAGTATTTTCGAAAGCTAACTTATTGTGCTTGTTTGCAGTGTTTAGTCAAAAAAGAGACAAGAAAGTCATAACCAGCTCAAAAAGGAGTGAAACCTGCACAAGTTCAAAAGCTGGGCCAAAAGAGCGCTGACTGCGAAGAAACAAAGGTGGACGCGGAGGGTCCGCCGCTGAGACGGTCTTGATTTCGCTCTCAGCGGTGGCAAGGTTTAGAGAGCTGTAATTTTGGGCTTATCAAGTTACCGCTGCCCGCGGTGAAATTGCGCGGCGGCAGTGGCTTTTGCGCAGCTGCGATCATTTTATCGCCCAGCGGAAGCCAGATTCAGAGAACCAAAAATGGATCTAAAAATTAAAGACCGCGGTTCGCACTCACTTTTGCGCAGCCGCGGTAGCTATAGCGCTGCAACGGTCTATTTTCCACTGTCAGCGGAACCTCCGTATGGGCATTTTTGTTCGAAAAACTTTGCGGTGTATAAATAGTTCTTTTTCAGATTTTTAGGTCATATGTCGTTTTGTAGAGCACGTGAACCGCCTCCTTTTACTTTTTTGAGTAATTTTAGAATATCTTTAGCAATTAATCTTAGATTTTAATCTCGTGACTACTTTTTTATGGCTTATATTTCATCTCAATCTTTGATTTCTTCTTTGATTATGAGTAGCTAAACCCATTAGCTAGGGTTGTGGCTCAACCCTAGTGTGGGTATTTAATGGGTCTTCAATTTTAAGGCTTAAATGTTTATGGGTGAATAATATTGGGTTTGATTTATGCTTTAAATGTTGAATTGGTGGTTGCAAATACTGATTTGTGCCTTTTTGACTTAGGCTCTTATTGAGAAAGAGAGACTAAGTCTAAAAAATTCTAGCCAACAAGGAATTGGGGTGCATTCAAGAGATTGATAGCCCCAATTAAAGGGTTAAATCTAGAGATAGTAATACCCGATTTGATCCAATTTTGCTTGCATTGTTTGAACACCCAATTGGGCTTGAGAAAGCCAATTAGGGCAAAGTCACTCAAACTACCGAGAGGTATAGAGCGAGTAGTTATATGCAATGGCTATATCAAGATCCCGATTATAACAAATTTGCCTTAAGTTTTAGATCCCGTTACATACCCACCTAAGTGCAAGTCACTTCCCTAGTGCCTTTAGACCAATTAAGAAAACCTTACAAAAATACCATACCTTACAAAAATATCATACTTAGCTTATTTTCATGCATCATTAGTATTAAAGTAGAATAGTAAACAAACAAAGAATGATTGGAAGTGCAATTAAGAACATCACACATTGCTAGATTAGATAGGAACCCAATTCCAAACATATCTTAGCTCTCTACAGATTCGATCCCGACCTTTTGCTTACCATTCTATAGTGGTGTAGGGTTGGAACCGATCAGAGCCCTGAGGGCTCAAGTGAATTTCAGATAGGCTACAGAGTATTTTGGAACTTAGGAAAAATTTACCGGTATTGTTGAACTTGTTGCATGCTTCTTATCTCGTATTTGCAAGGTCAGGCATCGCAATTGCGAACCTTGCTGCTTCCGCATTTGCGAGGCTTCCATCGCAATTGCCATTAAAAGCTGGGCCAAGCAGCCTTCGCATTTGCGATGTTAAGTGGGGAGGGGCATTTGATCACATTTGTGGAGGTTCCTATTCGCAATTGCGAACATTACCTTTGCAATTGCGAATGCAGCAGGGGTGTGGAGGACCTTGCATATGCGAGCTTCGCAATTGCAAAGCTCAGGTTGCAAATGCGACATTTGCAGCTGATAACTTTGGACTTAGACGAGATTTTTCATTCATTCTTCCATTTTTCAAAACCTAAAACTTCAAGAGGCGATTTTCCAAAGGCTAGTTCTTCCTCAAATCATAGGTAAATGATTCTTAACTCATTTCTTTCAATCTTTTACTTCTTTTCACAAGATTTCATCCTAAAATCTAGGGATTTTTCATGGTGGAATTGGGGATTTTTGGGTAGAACTTAAGAATTTTGAAATTTAGGGATTTAGACCTCAAATTAAGGTCGGATTCCAAAACCAATTGTATATCCAGGCTTAGGGGTGAATGGGTAGTCGAGTTTTGGTCTGAATTTTGGGTTTTGACCAAGCGGGCCCGGGGTCGATTTTTTACTTTTTGGGAAAAATATTGGGAAATATATAATTATTCATTGGAATTGATTTCTTTAGCAATAATTAATGTTACTAAGTTAATTATGACTAGATACGAGTGGATTGGAGGTGGAATCGAGAGGTAAAGTGGTAATTGAGCTTTGAATTGGCCGTTGGATTGAGGTAAATGTTTGGTATGGCCTTGACTCGAGGGATTAGGGATCCTAGACTTAATTGCTATGTGAAATTTCATGTGCATGGCGTATAGGTGTGGTGACGAGTACCTATGCGCCGCCAAATTATTTGTTTAGCATGTTCCCTTCCCCATTTCTAATATATTGTCTTTCTGTCTTAACTGCTATGTGCTTATTGATGCTTCCATGTCTATTTGCTTTTTGTTAGATGTTGTTTTCTTTATTGAAGGTATTAATAGTTCCGTAGTTTCATTGTATTATGTTATTGGCTTAAGTTGGTTTATTGGTGTTTCATGATATATTCTGTTTGGTCTCGCTGTGTAGTAATATTGAGGAGATTTCATAATTGTATAGATTTCCGTTTGATTTGGTTGAGTCATAAATGTCGTGGAGGGTTTGAGCTAAATCGTGAAATACTTCTTCTTATTGTGTGATTGGTACTGACATGGTGGGATCGGGTTGCACGCCGCAACAGGAGGAATAAGGGTGAAATGTGATTGTCTGGTGGGATCGAGTTGCGCGCCGCAACAAGGAATAATAAGGGTGGAGAGGTGGGATCGGGTTGCATGTCGCAACATGAGGAATAAGGGTGATATATTTAGGAGTAATAAGGGTAGACTGGTGGGATCGGGTTGCACACCGCAACAAGGAGTAATAAGGGTGAATGTTCATATTGTAATGATTATATGGTGGGATCGGGATGCGCGCCGCATTATTTTATTGTTTATGTATTTTTCCTCTGTTGTGATTCTATTATGTAGCACTGTAACTCTCTTAAGGACTGGTTATAGCTGAGTACTGGCAAGATAATTGAGTTCCGTAATTATTTTATTGCAAGTTACTGTTGCATTTCGTTCCATACTTCCTTTTTGCTTTATTATATATTGTATGCATGTTATATTGTAAATGCCCCACCTTAGCCTCGTCACTACCTCGTCGAGGTTAGGCTCGACACTTACCAATACTTGGGGTCGGTTGTACTGATACTACACTCTGCACTTTCTGTGGAGATTTTGGAGCTGATTGTGGCTGATCGAGAGGTCGGTTGCAAGCATTCACCTAGGAGACCCAAGGTAATGATGCAGGCGTCCGCAGGCCATGGCATCCCCTCCTATGTGCTGCATTTCTATTTTTTTTTCTTTCGAGACAGATGTACTTTTCTTTCAGACCATTACTTGTAGCTATTCCTAGAATGTTCGTGGGTTGACACCAGTTTCTGGACGATAACTGTTTCAGTTTTGTTGATAATATAAGGATAATCAGTTAAATATGTACCTCCGCATTTATATCTGTTCGAATTAGTTTTGTAAATTTTAAATTATGAAAATATAAAGAAAAAGGTGAATATAACTCTAACGTTGGCTTGCCTAGCGAGTGTGATATTAGGCGCCATCATGGTCCCGACGATGGGAATTCGGGTCGTGACACTTGTGCTTGTAAGTAACATATAATTGATTATTTTGACTAGTTTTTTGTTGGGATGGAGTGTGTGTGTGTGTGTATTTTTATGCAATTTTACCCATTTGTAAATATTTATTGAAATTGTATTATTTTATGAAATATAAAATTTTAAAAACCCATGGGGCTTACGCCCCGTGCCTCGGAGCTTACGCCTCGCTGAGGCATATGTAAAATACCTCACCTTACGCCCATGCATTTTAAAACACCGATTTTTGGTGTCAGTGCAATTTCTCATACTTTGATTTACTCATGGAGTCTAGTGCAACTTTTGAGATTTGATGAAACTTTTTTTTTGGTGTGGGGCGGAGGGGGGGAGGGAAGGAGAAAGAGGGAGAAGATTATAAGATGGAGATCGAACTCTTACTAACGAGATGAAAGTTTTGTATCCAACCAACTATACTACTAAGATTTTCCGCTTTAATAAGATTTCTTGTTAGATCTCATAAAATATTTTCTTTCATACTTTTTGCTAAATCTATTAGTCAACAACAACAACAACAACGACCTAGTAAAGTCCCACTAAGTGGAGTTTGGGGAGGGTAATGTGTACGTAGATCTTACCCCTACACCGGTAGGACAGGGAGGCTGTTTCTGATAGACCCTCGACTCAGGATTAGTCGGACCAAATATACATCTTAATCTTTTTTTTATAGATAATTTGGATGACCAAAATAAATAAAACCTATGTTTGTTCTTTATAATGTTGTGATTATGCATGATTCTTTAAGCCGAGGGTGCATTGGAAACAACCTCTCTACCTTCACAAAGCTAGGGGTAAGATTGCGTACTTTCTATCCTCCCTATACACCACTTATGGGATTGCACTATTGTTGTTGTTGTTGTTGGACAATGAAAAAAAAGACCTTTTTTTCTTCTTAACTCTTAAGTTAAGTATACAACAACAAACCCAGCGTAATCCCACAATTGGGGTATGGGGAGGGTAGTATGTATGCAGACCTTACCCCTACCTTCAAAAAGACAGAGATGGTGTTTCCGAAAGACCCTCGACTTAGGAAAGATAAAAGGAACGACAACAACAATCACACCAATTCTAAAACCGAAGAAAAAAATACAAAGATACAAAACTAAAACTGAGTATTGTAATCAGAAGGCCAAAACGAAAGCAACAACAAGTAATAATCAAGAAACACGAAAATACATAACTAACGCTAACTCATTTACTAAAGCTATTGTTACAGACAAGGACAACGCTATGCCTTTATTCTCAACCTCCACACCTTCCCATGAAGGTTATGAACAATGAAAATGAACTACATATGGTAGAAAACCATGTGAATCATCAATACGATATTTGATTCACACGGTCCGCACGCTGGTTCATGCAATCACAAAACCATGTGAATCATCAATACGATATTTGATTCACACGGTCCGCACGCTGGTTCATGCAATCACCGCCCGCTCTTGTATTTGTAATAACTTGTCTTGAATAAAATAAAATTTTGATGGAAAAGAACCATAACTATGCAATCCTATTCTTAATAGATTGACCCCAAAATAGCATATCCAGATTATAAGAAAGCCACCTCAAGATATTATTTTTTATACAGATGGTAAAGCAAAAATGAAACTCGCATAATTGCCTCAGCCTTTTGCTCTAATGCAGTTCACGATTATGTATAACATCTTAATTATTAAAATTACCAAAAATCAGCAAAAAGTATCATGTTTAGTGTTAAGGTCTGGTTTAATCTCTCGTGTCTCAAATGTTGCTTTTAGATTTTAAAGCCAAATGCATCCACTCCTAGATTTTCTACTAAAGAAAGAAAGGACTACGCTTGCTGCTCAGATCATCACTGAAGGCAAAATACCATTCAGATCCCTGAAATGAATGCTTCATAGGTGACTCATATTCAGAAAAACCAAATACTTAAAAACTATTGAGTGCAGGTTTGACATCAAAAAGGTTTATCATGAGTAATCAAATTAGAAATAGCAGAATCATTGACAGAAAGATAATTGAGAACAAAATACACTTATTACCTTTTCAACCAATTCTTCTTTTGGTGGATGCAACATAAAGCTTGGGGTACCACCCAACATAAATCTATTAGTCAAAGTTTGTTAAATATTTAATGGGGAAATGACCAAAATTGCTCAAAAGTTTATTTAAAGGACTAATAAGAACATACCTCAAACATAAAGGACCATTTTCGTCATTTCTCATATAGTTTGGTAAAAATGGGAGCTCATTCTTTTTTTCTACTCCTATAAATAGAAGCACCACTACAGCGCTGGATGTGCAAAACCCTAATCAGTGGCGGCTGTGCCTCTAAAACCCTAATCAGTGGCTGCATGTACATCTATAAGCTGTCTGTGTTATAGCTCTGGCGGTGCCTCCCAATGGCAGGCGTTACGAGTAAGGAGCGAAAACTCCTTTATCGCTTTGTTACTTGGACCTACATTTGAACATCTCCCTCTATGTGGATTCAATATTTAGAGGATTCATCATTGTCTAAATACTAAATGATGAATCCTCTAATACTAAATCCAACTTAGTGGTTTAGCATAGGGTATAGAGGAGCTTTGAGTCTCTGTATAATGTGTTTGGTTTACAACGAAGCTCACGGAATCGGACGGATACTGCGCCGTCATATGTCTCCAACAGAACTGGTAAACTGGTATATCCTTATTTTGATTTTGTTCATTCTTATGTATGCATAACATGGCTTGTGTTAGCATTGATTGGTCTATTCCTCTTCCCCAGTACTATGGGTGTAGAGAGGTCTCTAATCAAATGCTTATATGAAAGTTTGGAGAATGGTTGGCCCCTCGAATTTGTTTATGCTGTTGGGGTTTTCAAATTTTCTCCTAAAAACCATCAATTATGACACTAACTTGCATCCAGCTCCCAATTCCTTTTTATTTTAACGAGCTTGTGTAAATTCCCTAGAGTTAGCAATCTATTTACTCAACTGCATTTCATTTTTGAGTTGAAGCTGTTCCTCGGCAGTGCTAATATGAAATGGTATGACTCTAGCATTGCTTATTTCTCTCCTTCCTGTACGTATGGATGGAAGAGGATACTCATCGATGCTTACATTGAATTTGAAGTTTGTCAGGCTCCTTTGAAAACTTTTTATGATAGAGGAGTTTGGAAAATACTCCTACATATATATATATATATATATATATATATATATATATATATATATATATATATATCATTATGTCAGGAACTGTAAGCATATTGTTAAAGAAGAATTAACTGAATTAGCCACCCACCCAATTGCTTAAACTAAAAATAGTCGGCAGATGTATAATATATGCATAGTCCATATATAATATGTGTATAATCATGTATAATCATGTATAATCAATGTATATTTGCTAAGAAAAAGTAAACAATGAATTTTATCGGCTATTTGTGTAAAAATCCCTATTTTTAATCTACCTGAGTATTTTTAGCAGACAATCGAGCTGAAGCTATTTGGTTGATGAAAAGTTCCCAACTGAAATGTGGTTGTATTTTGTGGAAATCTTATAAGGGGAACTAGGATCTTGAAAATTGGAAGAGCATTTTTATGAGTTAAGGATTTAGTTATAGACTAGTTTATGGTTCTGTCTGACAATGAAATATGTTATTCTTTTTTGGCTCTGATTGACTTCCTTTAGGCTATAGTAGTAGAAACTTTCTTTTTATTTCTTATGACTTGCCAACTTTAATCCACCAGTTCAATACAATTAACATTTAGATGATCATCAATTGTAATGCTGCTAAACCAAAATGTCAAATGCTTTCTCTAAACTGAAATCTTTTAAATTTTTTTCTGAAGAAAAAAAATGTAGTTTAATTTTTATTTGGATCAGATTGCTTTTTCATCAAAAAATAGTGATGGATCCACTTTCTTATGTATGCATAAGTTGTACTGTGGTTGATGCTTGTTTGTACTGATAAGTCAGCATTGATTGTTATATGCCTCCTTCTATCACTATGGTTGTACAGAGGTCTCAAATCAATGCACATATTAAAGTTTGGAGAACGGTTGGCCCCTCGAATTGTTTTATGGCTTGGGGTTTTCAAAATTTCTCATACAAATTATCCTCAATGACTCTGTAACTTGCATCCAGCTCTACAATTGCCCTATTATCACTTGTGATTCACTGCCACATAATTATGTTTTGTTATGCCGAAACAGAAATCTTTATATATTATTCTGAATGGAAAATGTATTGATCATTCTTTTTGGGCTGGTTGGTTGTAACATGCAATAGTTGCTCAAGCTAGTTCACTCAAATGAGCTAGTTATAATCGGTTGCATTCTATATTTGCTCGTTTGTTGTTTGATCTGGCTGTTATTGGGTTCCCATCTCTGTCCGAGTACAGGCAGATACTATCAAGTCTCTTTACATATGCATGAATCTTAACTGTTCATATATTTTTTTAAAACTGCTTGGCCGCTGGCATCTGGCTAAGTTTCGTTATGTTTGCAGGGTATTGGTGTTAAATTGAAGAGTCGAGGTTACTCTGAAAGCTAGCAGGTCCATGTCTCAGCTTGACTCAGTATTATGATTCACTATCCGAGGGCATGCGACTGAGTGTTAGATTGCATCAGAAGCATGAAATGTACTATATGATCTGTAGATGGTAGAATAGAAGATTCTTTATGGCATCAACTCACGCTGGGAAGGGTAACGTGTTTCACAAGACCTCCATTGCCTAGCAGTACATGACACATCTCTAATCTCTGTATAATTTTATTCTGTAACTATGTTTACATTTATTCTGCAATTAGGTTTACATGTGAACAGAACAGTGCAAATAGGAAAAAGGAATTCAGAGAGTTCTCATATTCTCTTTGTGACATTATTCATGAGTGGTGCTGAAATTAAGTATTTCATCTTGTGTTGAATTAAAACAAGGAAATATGACTCATTGCCTTTACATGGTCTTTCACAACCTTTACCACGAGATGCTTAGTGAGCTAAATTATTTGAAAAGAGCATAGGTGAGCTGATTATTTTATCAGAAAATTTCATACCTCTCGACCATTAGCAAACAAGGATTGATTAAATTACAGGATTTATTATAGTTACGGACATATTATAGGTCCTAAAACATCAGCCAATCTACAGTTAGGTTGGAATTAACACACAAGTATCCTAAGACAGAAGAAACTATCCTAACAGAAATAAAAGAAAAAAGTAATTAACACGCAAGTATCATCTCTCTTGGAAGAAAAAAATTTTCCAAATAAAGCAATAGTAATTTTAAAAGGAAACTTTCACGTACTAGATAATTGAGTAGCAATATATTGGATGAAATTGCACCCTAAGAATTAACTCCCGCCCATTTAACTTCTTAAACTTTTGCTTAAATTAAAAATAACCGGCGGAGATATAATATATGTATAATTTATGTATTAAATGTGTAATTGTGTATAATCAATGTATATGGCTAGAAAAGTAAATAATAAATATGACCGGTTGTTTATGCAAGGATAATCTCTTCTCTTCTCCTCTTTCTATCAAGATCTTCGTCGCAAAACAGAATGGTTAAGAGAATGGCTTTTGCTTCTTAAAGCCAACTTTTAAGTTATAATTAAAACAAAGGTTAGGAATACAATTACTTTATTACTTTTTCTTTTCTTTTCTTTTATTTCTCTTCCTCCCTCCCTCCTACAGTTGGTCCAAAAAATAAAAAACTTTATTCCCTTCTTCATGGTAACATTTTTATGTTATTATCCTAATTCTCTGTCAAATATATAATTAATTTTACTTCTATGTTAGCATTTCTGTTTCTCCGTTTAAAGCAACAACGAAAGCACCAATTAAATTCCAATAGTTTATTATGTGTCCATATAATATAGATATGCAAATCCATCATAAGATCGCATGAACAATAACTTAATGAAATAAAGATGAAACTGTTTTAAGAAATTAGCAAGCAAAAAGTACCTGCACTGCATCAGATTGGCTGCATTGCGGCCCTCATTTTTTATGTGGATAAATCATCATGAAGTTTGTCACAAATTAAGGCCATGCTTAAAAGTGGAAATTTTTATATCCGTTTCATCCTATAACTTCTTTTGTTCTTGCATAGCGAAATACAAGATCCTGCTTTAGTTTATTAAGCTCTCCGCCGGCAATCTGACCAGCCATGTGATGAGATGAACATTGAAAGACAGAATAAGGTGTCATATAATTACATATTAAGCATTTGGGAGTTATAAACATGAAAAGACATGAGAGTTATGGATAATATTAAGGGATTTTTTCATTCCTATACACTATTAGAAACTTTATTATCCTAAATGTTCATGTTTAGTAAATTACCCTACCTACACAAGTTTTGTTTACAAAATATATACATTCCATCTTAAAAGGCTCCCAATTCAATTAAGGGATTTAGTTCCACCTTAAATCACTTCCAGAATTATTCATATTCATGCGGCAATAGAGTTGATTCAATTTTCTATGATTTCGCGCACAAGCATTAACGAAACAAGCAGGAAAAAGCTTTCTTTACTTGTTCAATTCCTCTTAATTCAGTTGTGTGTCGGTCCATTTGATAGACTCCCGAGTGAGATAAAATGTGATTGTTTGATGTAGCAACCTGTGATTTATAAAGATAAAATGCACCAAAAAAAGTATGTAATTAATTAGCAAGTAGTTGAAGGTGAACACAGTAAATCTCATAGTTTACCTACACAAACAATATATATCTGGAGTTTGCATATTTTAAGCAACCCAACTTGCACCAAACAAGAGAAGATCATATCTTAGAAGACAAAAAGGCAAGAACAGGGAGGGGGCAAAGAAAATTTATTCATGTTCAGAATTATTGTATGTTAATTGCGAAGTGATTTAAGACCATACTTTTCAACAGCTTTACCATTTCTAGGATTAAAATGAATTCCACTGATGAACTCGTACAAAGACCTTAAGCAAAGAACAAGAAAAAAATACATGCCTGTGTCATCAGTTACACGACTACAAGCTGAAATATAAGAAACCTACGCAGTCAACTTCTTGCACGTAAACATTAGCAAAAGCCAAAAAGTTTCTATCACGTAATACAGGTTTCTACAACATGCTCTATTTGTTCCTTTGAATACTGAAACAGGTCAAGAGATGAGAAAGTTGAAGGCATGATGACCTTGCGGAGTGCCAAACTTCGTGAATAGGGATAAAATATATACATTTCACCTCTGAACATGACGGTATAATTTTAAGGTAGCAGGACTATCTTCACTAACAAAATAATCTGTTAGCTCTGGCTTTGCATTTGAAAATTTTCCAGTATATGGATTAAGATTTCAAGTTAAAAAAGAGAAGATAATTAAATGACAAAAGAACCCTAAAAGTGAATAAAGCTGCATAGAAACAAATACAAATTTTATACAATATGTCTTTTGTATATTTTGTATTTGATTTATACATAGTAAAAATAAATTTCATACAACTAATTATATATTATATAATTTATCTACAACTTATCTACAACTTTCACACATTATTTCTACCCAGTTAAATACAACTACAATAACATATAACTTAAATACAAATTTTATATAAAATTTATACAAAATGTCTTTTGTATATTTTGTATCTGATTTATACATAGTAAAAATAAATTTCATACAACGAATTATATATTATACAATACCCAATCCAAACAAATAATGATTTTTGAAAGTCCAAATTCGAATTCAAAGCTTCAAAGCTTTTTAATGGCTGTCAATGGTGAAATTGCTGCTTTCTTTTTCTTTGCTTTACATTACTGAAATTAGGGATTGAGAGATAGAGAGAGACGTATAGAGAATTCTCAATTCTTTGCAACAATATTCAATTCAAACAAATAATGTTTTTTGAAAACCCAAATTCGAATTCAAAGCTTCAAACCTTTTAATGTTTTTAATGGTGAAATCGTGGGTGGGTGCAAGATACGTGGGGGTAAGATGTGGAGAGAGAAACGTGGGGGAGTGGAAAATATGTTAGAGTACGTTTAGGACACTAATTATTATCATTAATTCCCTTAAAATGTACATAAATGGTAATTGGGTATATAAAATATAATTATAGTAAAACTTGAGTAGGGAGGGTAATATAGTTTCATATAGTGTATAGGAATGTAAAAATTCCTAATATATTAATTAGAAAAGTTAAGGACATTAAGATATGTGAGTTATGGAAAAGATATATCCAAGGGACGGTTCTTTTATCAGGCTTTGAGGTAACGTCTTGGACTTCCCAATAAAAGACGTAACAGTTGTTTATTATTTAATACATTATTTTAAACTTTTTAATAGTTTTAATAATTGAATGAAAAAGGAAGTAAAATGCAAAAAAAAGGAGAAAAAAGATAATTATAATTGCTGGGCAGATAGAGGTGCCACATCACCTTACTAATTCCCAGCTTTATATTTATATATAGATTTTATAGATAAACAAACAAAAATGAAAATAAGACATTATTTTTTAAAATTAATTTTAATTAAAAAATATTACATTTAGCTATAGATATACCTTATAGGAGTGTGCGTGTAGTATTTCGATAATACTTTTGAGCAGTAAGTAGCTAGCGTTTGACCATAAATTCCCAAATTTGTTTTGAAAAATCTCATTTGGGTGGAGTTTGATTTGAAGATGAAAATGTGTTTAGACATCAGTTTTTAAAAAATATTTCCCAAAATTATTTTGGAAAAAATATGAAACATGATTTATACCCACAATTTCTAAAAACTATCACAAATACACAACAATACCATTATCAATAACATTCTTATATTATCGTAAACTATAGTCCTGAACATAAATAAATTTGGTACAAAATTATCCTTTTTATAATGAACTACATGATACACTATCAGATGACCGAGAAGACGAAGCAACATTATTACAAAATAATAAATGGTAGGCTCTTTTATCATAATCATAATCTATATTATATTAAAAGTGGGAATCCCATAACTAAAAAGTCAAATTACATAAATACCCTTCTAAAAAATCTAAATGCCCTATTTTATAAATTTTATATAATTATTTAATAATATAATAAAACATCATTTAAATAAATGTAAATGATGACCCAAAAGGTCATCACTTGTTTTAGAAATGAATTTTATGTTCCGAGGCCTTAAAAACCTTTCAGTATCACCTCATTTGCGTGCGCAGTTCGGGCGCATAGTCGGAAAGCCAATATGTGAAAATTTGTGAAAAATGATGAATTTTGACTCTAAAATGAATTAATTTGATTTCGGTCAACATTTTGGGTAAACGGACCCGGACCCGTGATTTGACGGTCCCCGAGAGTCCGTAGGAAAATATGGAACTTGAGCGTATGCCCGGAATCGAATTCCAAGGTCCCAAGCCCGAGAAATAAATTTTTAAAGAAAATTATTTTCTGGAATATTATTGAGTTTTTGGAAGTGAAATGTGTTTAAACTTTGATGGTATCGGACCCGTATTTTGGTTCCGGCTAGGGCTGTTCTTTCGGATCGGATATCCGAAATCCGAACCGATCCATTGAATTTCGGATTTTGGATTTCAGATTGGATCGGATTTCGGATTGTGTTTATTAAAATTTCGGATTTCAGATCGGATTCGGATTGGTATATTTTAATCCGATCCGATCCGAAATCCGAAATTATTAGGCAATGTATAAATACTACACTTTAATTTC
This sequence comes from Nicotiana tabacum, assembly GCF_000715075.1. NCBI lineage: Eukaryota > Viridiplantae > Streptophyta > Magnoliopsida > Solanales > Solanaceae > Nicotiana > Nicotiana tabacum. The sequence goes on from NC_134085.1 coordinate 186,166,536, forward strand.
GGATAGTAAATACTTCCTATACATCTTCCTCCAAGTTATTACCTTTACAATTGCTAGATTTAGATATATTGGCACTATAGTACTCTCATAATTGCATAAACATGAATTTTCTTAATATATTGCCTCTTTTACAAAGAAAAAAAATATTAGTTTGCAACTTTGAGGCATAATAATATGATCCGTAAGATCCGATCCAAACTTTAAAATCCGATACGATCCGATATAATTCGGATTGGATTGCATTTTCTAAAATCCGAAATCCGAAATTCAAATCCAAAATGTGCTAAATCCGATCCGATCCGTGCACAACCCTAGTTCCGGCGCCCAGTACAAGTCTTATATGTGATTTAAGATAAGTCTGTGAAATTTGGTAATAAATAGACTTGAAATGATATGAATCGGACCTTAATTGAGGACATTGGGAAAATTTGATGTTCTTAACAAATTTGATGATTTTGATGCTAAATTCATAGTTGTTGATGTTATTTTGGTGATTTGAATGCACGAGCGAGTCCGTATGATATTTTTAGGTGGGTGTGCATGTTTGGTTTGGAGCCCCGAGGGCTCGGGTGAGTTTTGGATAGGCCACGGGGTGGATTTTGAACTTAAGAAATTGCAGACTTCAGCTGTTGCATTGCAGGCCTGCATGCGAAGCCTGGCTCACAAATGCGAAGGCTTTGTCGCAAATGCGAACAATAGCCCAGGCCAGCTTACCTCGCAAATGCGAGGGATTGATCGCAAATGCGATCCTCTAGTTTTAGCCAGCCGTCGCAAATGCGACACATTTGTTCGCAATTCCCACTTCGCAAATGCGAAAACTGCTTCGCAAATGCGAACTTAGCAGAGGCCTTGGTCACAATTGCGACATCTGCAACCTGCAATTTTATAATTTAGCCGAAAATCTTTCATTTTTCACACTCTTTCAAAATCAAAATACTCTTGGGCGATTTTTCAAAGACAACTCTTCTTCCAAATCAATTGTAAGTTAATTTTAACTCGTTTTCTTCAATCATTAACATAATTTACATGATTTCAACTCAAAATCAATGATTTTCATGGGGGAAATTGGGTGTTTTGGATAGAACCTAGGTTTTTCAAAAATTAGGGATTTGAACCTCGACTTGAGGTCCGATTTCAAAACAAATTATATATTTGGGTTCGTGAGGGAATGGGTAATCGGGTTTTGGTTCGAACCTCGGGTTTTGACCATGTGGGCCCGGGGGCGATTCTTGACTTTTTGGGTAAACTTTTGAAAAACTCATTTTCATGCATTACAATTGATTCATTTAGCATTTCTTGATGTAATTAAGTAACTTATGGCTAGATACGAGCGAATTGGTGGTAGAATCAAGAGGTAAAGCGATAGTACAGACTTGAATTGTGTTCGTGGCATCGAGGTAAGTGTTTGGTCTAACCTTAGCTTGAGGGATTATGAGTCGTGTCTTATTTGCTACGTGTTAATTGTGGAGTACAACGTATAGGCATGGTGACGAGTATCTATACGTCGGTGTCAAGCATGCCCGTGAGTCTTGTATTGTAATTGTTATGACTCTGTTGTGGTTTGTTATGCTTCAGATGTTATTATCATTATTGTTCCCTTACCGGGATGTTATTATCATTACTGTTCCTTTGCCGGGATATTATTATCATTATTGTTCCCTTGCTGGGATGTTATTATCATATTATTGTTCCCTTGCCGGGATGTTATTTTGATGTTATTATTCCCTTGCCGGGACCCATTTATGATTTGTGTTGATAAAAAAAATGAGAGCGGGTTGCACGCCTGTAACAAGATATGTGAAATGGGAGCGGGTTGCACGCTTGCAACAAGATATGTGAAATGGGAGTGGGTTGCACGCCTACAACAAGATATATGAAATGGGAGCGTGTTGCACGCCTGCAACAAGATATGTGAAATGGGAGCGGGTTGCACGCGTGCAACAAGATATATGAAATGGGAGCGGGTTGCACGCCTGCAACAAGATATATGAAATGAGAGCAAGTTGTACGCCTGCAACATGATATATGAAATGGGAACGGGTTGCACGCCTGAAACAAGACATGAGAAGTGGGATCGGGTTGCACGCCTGCAACAAGATCTGAAATGAAAGTGAATTCTGCATTTGTTTTCCTTATCCTTGTTAGTAATTGGATTTTGGTTTCTTTATATTCTCTTGATGCAACAAGATCTGAAATGAAAGTGAATTCTGCATTTGTTTTCCTTATCCTTGTTAGTAATTGGATTTTGGTTTCTTTATATTCTCTTGATATTCTGTTGTTATATGTCATTCCCTGAAGCATGTTTCCCCCGCCCAATTTTAAATGTAATTATCTGCTTCTATTTTCACTGTATATGATATAACTGCACAGGTTTATTTGGTAGTCTGGGCCTAGCCTCGTCACTACTTCGCCAAGGTTAGGCTAGGCACTTGCCAACACATGGGGTCGGTTGTGCTGATACTACACTCTGCCCTATTTTGTGCAGATCCCAGTGTTTTAGACTTTGGACCGTAGTGAGGTTGCTACCTTCAGTCTAGTAGGCGACCCGAGGTAGTCCTGCAGGCGTCTGCGGGCCTTGGCGTCACCTCCTATCTTTCCTTTATCCTGTTTCCTTTACTTATTTCAGAAACAGTGTATCTTTTATCTTTCAAACTTTGTATGTAGTATTCTTAGACCATCTGTGAAACTGTGACACCAAATTCTGGGTAGAGTTGTATTAGACTTCCGCGGTTTGTATTAAGATAAATTATCAGATTTTGTCTTCCACTCAATTAGTTTTGCTATTTGCATGATATCTATTCATCACTAATAATGGTTTAAAACTGGAAAAGGTTAAGTAATTAGAATAATTTGGCTTGCCTAGCTTTCACCAGTAGGCACCATCACGACTTTCAAGGGTGGGAAATCCGGGTCGTGACAAGTTGGTATCAGAGCTCTAGGTTACATAGGTCTCACAGTTCGTAGACAAGCTTAGTAGAGTCTGAGGGATCGGTATGGAGACATCTGTATTTATTCCAGAGGCTATAGAGTTAGGAAAAACTTCACAATTATTCTTTCCTATCGTGCGGTTTGGTTTCTCAATGCTAATTGAATTTTTACTCTGTTCTTTCGCAGATGGCGAGAACACGCGCTTCCTCAGCCACTGACAAGCAGCCCGAGCCTCCAGCAGCAGCTCCCATGAGGGGCAGAGGGCGAGGCCGAGGTCGTGCTAGAGGCTGAGGTAGGGGTAGAGCACAACCTAGAGTAGCAGCAGCAGCGGCGGAGCCTCAGGTTGACTTTGATGATTAGGTTCTGGCCCAGACAATTCCGGTGGGCCCAGCTCAAGTCTCAGAGGGGTTTATTGCTACCCCAGTACTCCAGGATGCTCTGGTCCACATAGTGGGCCTTATGGAGAGTGTCACCCGGGCATGCTTACTTCCTATAACACCAGCTGTCTCTCAGGCTGGAGGAGGAGCCCAGACTCCTTCTACTTGCACTCTGGAGCAGGTAGCTCCCCAGTTTCAGACTCCAGTAGTTCAGACGGGTGTGGTAGCCCAGACCGGTGATGGAGAAGCTATATCTGCCAATGCTTTGTGGAGTTTGGATAGGTTCACCAAGCTCTTCACTACTACTTTTAGCGGTGCATCTTCTGAGGATCCCCAGGATTATCTAGACAGTTGTCATGAGGTTCTCAGGAACATGGGGACAGTGGAGACCAATGGGGTTGATTTTGCTACTTTTTGCTTGTCTGGATCCGCCAAAACTTGGTGGAGAGATTATTGCTTGGCTAGACCAGTCAGATCACCAACTTTGACTTAGGAGCAGTTTACTCAGCTATTTCTGGGGAAGTTTCTCTCCATCACTCAGAGAGAGATCTATCGGAGGCAGTTTGAGCATCTCCAGCAGGGTTCTATGACTGTTACTCAGTATGAGACTAGATTCATTGACTTGGCCCGTCATGCTCTTATCATACTTCCCACACACAGAGAGAGGGTAAAGATGTTCATTGAGGGGCTTATCTAACCTATTCGACTTCAGATGGACAAGGAGAAGGGAAGTGAGATTTATTTTCTGGAGGCGGTCAACGTGGCCAGGAGAGTTGAGATAGTTCTATTGCAGGCAGGTGGTCAGGGTTATGACAAGAGGCCTCGTCATTCAGGCAGATTCAGTGGTACCACATTTTTAGGTAGGGATTCGTATGGTAGAGGCCATCCTCATAGACCTTTTCAGTCAGCACTTCAAGTCTCTCATGGTGCTTTAGGTGGCTGTGGTTCTTATATGCAGTATTCTGATCAACAGTCCTACAACGCACCACCAACTCCTATCAGTGCACCGCCGCTTCAAAGTTTCTAGAGTCGTCAGCCCCAGCAGCCGAAGGCTTGTTTTACTTGTGGAAACACAAGGCACATTGCTAGGTATTACCCTCGAGCACCGAGTAGTTCTCAATAGCAGAGTTTCCGTGCCATGGTTCAGGCACCGAGTGTTCCACAGCCCGCCCAGCCAGCTAGAGGTGGGAGTAGAGGTGCTAGATGTGGAGGTAGAGGTATTAGAGGTAGAGCTCAGGCCACTAGAGGTGGAGGCCAGCCAGCAGCAGGCCGTCCTAGTAGTTCAGGGCGGTGGGGCCCAGCCCCGATGTTATGCTTTTCCAGCCAAGCCCGAGGCTTAGACTTCCAATGCAGTTATCACAGGTACTGTTCTGGTTTGTAGCAGAGATGCTTCGGTTTTATTTGATCCAGGATCTACATACTCCTATGTGTCGTCTTATTTTGCACCATATCTGGTCATGCCTAGTGATTCTTTGAGTGCTCTTATTTATGTGCCTACACCGGTGGGTGATTCTATTGTGGTAGATCAAGTCACTCGTTCATGCATAGTTGTGATTGGGGGTCTTGAGACTCGTGTAGATTTGTTACTTCTAGACATGGTTGATTTTGATGTCATATTGGGGATGGACTGGTTATCACCTTACCACGCTATCTTGGACTGTCATGCCAAGACTGTGACCTTAGACTTGCCGGGTTTACCTTGTTTAGAGTGGAGAGGGACTCCTGGTCATTCTACCCGTAGTGTTATCTCATATGTGAAGGCTCGATGTATGGTCGAGAAGGGGTGTTTGGCCTATTTGGCCTATGTTCGTGATTCTAGTGCTGAGGTTCCTTTTATTGATTTTGTGCCTGCTGTTCGCGAGTTTCCTGAGGTATTTCCTTTAGACCTGCCGGGTATGCCACCCGTTAGGGATATCGACTTTTGCATTGATTTGGCTCCGGGCACTCAGCCCATTTCTATTCTGCCGTATCGTATGTCCTTGCCTGAGTTGAAAGAGTTGAAGGAGCAGTTGCAAGACTTGCTTGAAAAAGGTTTCATTAGACCTATTATTTTGCCTTGGGGTGCGCCAGTGTTGTTTGTTAAGAAGAAGGACGGATCGATGAGAATGTGTATTGATTACCGACAGTTGAACAAAGTTACAATCAAGAATAAATATCCATTACCGATGATTGATGATTTGTTTGATGAGCTTCAGGGTGCTAAGATATTTTCGAAGATTGACTTGAGATCTGTCTACCATCAGTTGAGGATTAGGGCATCCGATGTCCCTAAGACAGCTTTCCGCACTCGGTACGAGCATTATGAGTTTTTGGTGATGTCATTCGGGTTGACAAATGCCCCAACAACTTTTATAGATTTGATGAACCGAGTGTTCAATCCTTACTTGGATTCGTTCGTGATAGTCTTCATTGATGATATTTTGATCTATTCCCGCAGCTGGGAGGAGCACAAACAACATCTTAGAGTAGTTCTTCAGACTTTGAGGGGTAGTCAGTTGTATGCCAAGTTTTCGAAGTGCAAGTTCTGGTTGAGTTCGGTTGCATTCCTGGGTCATGTTGTATCTGCATAGGGTATTCAGGTAGATCCGAAAAAGATAGAGGCAGTTAAGAACTGGACTAGACCTGCATCAGCTACAGAGATCCGGAGTTTCTTGGGTTTGGCAGGCTATTATCGTCAGTTTGTGGAGGGGTTTTCATCTATTGCAGCCCCGATGACCAGATTGACCCAGAAGGGTGCCCAGCTCAGATGGTCGGACGAGTGTGAGGCGGGCTTTCAGAAGCTCAAAACAGCTTTGACTACGACATCAGTATTGGTTTTTCCCATGGGTTCAGGGCCATGTACAGTTTATTGTGATGCATCTCGTATTGGACTTGGTGCGGTGTTGATGCAAGATGGAAAGGTCATTGCCTATGCTTCGCGACAATTGAAGATTCATGAGAAGAACTATCCGGTTCATGATTTGGAGTTGGCAACCATTGTACACACGTTGAAGATTTGGAGGCATTATCTGTATGGCATGACATGTGAGGTGTTCACGAATCATAAGAGTCTACAGTATTTGTTCAAGCAAAATGAGCTAAATTTGAGGCAGAGAAGGTAGTTAGAGCTATTAAAAGACTATAATATCACCATCTTATATCATCCGGGAAAGGCCAATGTGGTGGCCGATACTTTGAGCAGGAAGTCAGCCAGTATGACAGTCTTGCTTATATTCCGGTCGATGAGAGACCGCTTGCTTTGGATGTTCAGGCTTTGGCCAATCAGTTCGTGAGGTTGGATGTTTCTAAGCCCAACCATGTGTTAGATTGCACAGTCACTCGTTCTTCTTTATTGGAGCGTATCCGAGATCGGCAGTATGACGATCCCTATTTATGTGTCCTTAGAGACACGGTGCAGCATAGAGGTGCCAAGCAGGTTACCTTAGGGGATGATGGAGTTTTAAGATTGCAGGGTTGAGTTTGTGTGCCTAATGTGGATGGGCTTCAAGAGTTGATTTTAGAGGAGGCCCATAGCTCCCGATACTCTATTTATCCGGGCGCCACTAAGATGTATCAGGATTTGTGGCAGCATTATTGGTGGAGAAGAATGAAGAAGGATATCGTTGCATATGTGCCTCGGTGTTTGAATTGTCAGCAGGTTAAGTACGAGCATCAGAGGCCTGGTAGTTTGTTTTAGAGGATTGAGCTTCCCGAGTGGAAGTGGGAGCGTATCACTATGGACTTCGTTGTTGGACTCCCACAGACTCAGAGGAAGTTCGACGTAGTGTGGGTTATTGTTGATAGGCTGACCAAGTCAGCATATTTCATTCCTGTGGCAGTTTCCTATTCTTTCGAGAGGTTAGCTGAGATCTATATCTAGGAGATAGTTCGTCTTCATGGTGTGCCTGTGTCTGTCATTTCAGACCGAGGTACGTAGTTTACCTCACATTTCTAGAGAGCGGTTCAGCGAGAGTTGGGCACACGGGTTGAGTTGGGCACAACATTCATCCTCAGACGGACGGGCAGTCCGAGCGGACTATTCAGATTTTGGAGGATATGCTCCCAGCTTGTGTCATTGACTTTGAAGGCTTGTGGGATCATTTTTTGCCTTTAGCAGAGTTTGCCTACAACAACAGCTACCAGTCGAGTATCCAGATGGCTTCTTATGAGGCTTTGTATGGTAGGCGGTGTCGGTCGCCGGTTGGATGGTTTGAGCCGGGGGAGGCTCGGTTGTTGGGTACAGATCTAGTTCAGGATGCCTTGGACAAGGTCAGGATTATTCAAGACAGGCTTCGTACAGCTCAGTCCAGGCAAAAGAGTTATGCCGACCGTAAGGTTCGTGATTTGGCATTCATGGTCGGTGAGCGGGTGTTGCTTCGGGTATTGCCTATGAAGGGCGTGATAAGATTTGGGAAGAGGGGTAACCTTAGCCCTAGGTTCATTGGCATGTTTGAGATTCTTTATCGAGTGGAGAGGTGGATTACAGACTTGCGTTACCGCCGAGTTTATCAGTTGTGCATCCAATGTTTCATGTGTCCATGCTTTGGAAGTATCACGGCGATCCATCCCACGTGTTAGATTTCAGCACTGTCCAGTTGGACAAGGACTTGTCTTATGAGGAGGAGCCGGTAGCTATTCTAGACCGGCATGTTCATCAGTTGAGATTGAAGAGTTTTCCTTCTGTTCGTGTTTAGTGAAGAGGTCAGACTGCTGAGGCATCGACCTGGGAGTCCGAGTCTGATATGTGAAGCCGTTATCCCCATCTTTTCTCCGACTCAGGTACTTCCTTCTTATGTTCGTTCGAAGATGAACGATTGTTTTAGAGGTGGAGAATGTGATGACCCAAAAGGTCATCACTTGTTTTAGAAATGAATTCTGTGTTCCGAGGCCTTAAAAACCTCTTTCAACATCACCAAGATTTGTATGCGCAGTCCGGCACGTAGCCGGAAAGCCAATATGTGAAAATTTGTGAAAAATGATGAATTTTGACTTTAAAATGAATTAATTTGACTTCAGTCAATATTTTAGGTAAACGGACCCGTACCCGTGATTTGACGGTCCTAGAGGGTCTATAGGAAAATATGGGACTTGGGCGTATGCCCGGAACCAAATTCGAGGTCCCAAGCCCGAGAAATAAATTTTTAAAGAAAATTATTTTTTGGAATATTATTGAGTTTTTGGAAGTGAAATGTGTTTAAACCTTGATGGTATCGGGCCCGTATTTTGGTTTCGGCGCCCGGTACAGGTTTATATGTGATTTAAGATAAGTCTGTGAAATTTGGTAATAAACGAACTTGAAATGATATGAATCGGACCTTATTTGAGGAAATTGGGAAAATTTAATGTTCTTAAAAAATTTCATGATTTTGATGCTAACTTCATAGTTGTTGATGTTATTTTGGTGATTTGAATGCACAATCGAGTCCGTATGATATTTTTAGGTTGATGTGCATGTTTGGTTTGGAGCCCCGAGAGCTCGTGTGAGTTTTGGATAGGCCACGGGGTGGATTTTGGACTTGAGAAATTGCAGACTTCAGCTGTTGCATTGCAGGCCTGCAGGCTTCGCATTTGCGAAGCCTAGCTCGCAAATGCGAGTTCGCAAATGCGAATAATAGCCCATGCCAGCTTACCTCGCAAATGCAAGGGATTGATCGCAAATGTGATCCCCCAGTTTTAGCCAGACGTCACAAATACGACACATTTGTTCGCAATTCCCACTTCGCAAATGCGAAAACTGCTTCACAAATGCGAACTTAGCAGAGGCCTGGGTTCTCAATTGCGACATCTGCAACCTGCAATTTTATAACTTAGCCGAAAATCTTTCATTTTTCACACTCTTTCAAAACCAAAACACTCTTGGGCGATTTTTCAAAGACAACTCTTCTTCCAAATCGATTGTAAGTCAATTTTAACTCGTTTCCTTCAATCATTAACATCTTTTCACATGATTTCAACTCAAAATCAATGATTTTCATGGGGAAATTGGGTGTTTTGGGTAGAACCTAGGTTTTTCAAAAATTGGGGATTTGGACCTCGATTTGAGGTCCGATTTCAAAATAAATTATATATTTGGGTTCGTGGGGGAATGGGTAATCGGGTTTTGGTTCGAACCTCGGGTTTTGACCATGTGGGCCCGGGGGCGATTTTTGACTTTTTGGGTAAAACTTTGGAAAACTCATTTTTATGCATTCAAATTGATCATTTAGCGTTTATTGATGTAATTAAGTAACTTGTGGCTAGATACGAGCGAATTGATGATGGAATCAAGAGGTAAAACGATAGTAGAGACTTGAATTGTGTTCGTGGCATCGAGGTAAGTGTTTGGTCTAACCTTAGCTTGAGGGATTAGGAGTCGTGTCTTATTTGCTACGTGTTAATTGTGGAGTACGACGTATAGACATGGTGACGAGTATCTATACGTCGGTGTCAAGCATGCCCGTGAGTCTTGTATTGTAATTTTTATGACTCCGTTGTGGTTTATTACGCTTCACATGTTATTATCATTATTGTTCCCTTGCCGGGATGTTATTATCATTACTGTTCCCTTGCCGGGATATTATTATCAATATTGTTCCCTTGCTGGGATGTTATTGTCATATTATTGTTCCCTTGCCGGGATGTTGTTTTGATGTTATTGTTCCCTTGCGGGGACCCATTTATGATTGGTGTTGATAAAAGAAATGGGAGCGAGTTGCACGCCTGCAACAAGATATGTAAAATAGGAGCGGGTTGCACGCCTGCAGCAAGATATATGAAATGGGAGCGGGTTGCACGCCTGCAACGAGACATGAGAAGTGGGATCGGGTTGCACGCTTGCAACAAGATATGTGAAATGGGAGCGGGTTGCACGCCTGCAACAAGATATATGAAATGGGAGCGGGTTGCACGCCTGCAACAAGACATGAGAAGTGGGATCGGGTTGCACGCCTGCAATAAGATGTGAAATGAAAGTGAATTCTGCATTTGTTTTCCTAATCCTTGTTAGTAATTGGATTTTGGTTTCTTTATATTCTCTTGATATTTTGTTGTTATCTGTCATTCCCCGAATCATGTTTCCCCTGCCCAATTTTAATTGTAATTATCTGCTTCTATTTTCGCTATATATGATATATCTGCACAGGTTTATTTGGTAGTCTGGTCCTAGCCTCGTCACTACTTCGCCGAGGTTAGGCTAGGCACTTACTAGCACATGGGGTCGGTTGTGCTGATACTACACTTTGCACTCTTTTGTGCAGATCCCAGTGTTGTAGACTTCGGACCGCAGTGAGGTTGCTGCCTTCAGTCTAGTAGGCGACCCGAGGTAGTCCTGCAGGCGTCCGCGGGTCTTGGCGTCACCTCCTATCTTTCCTTTATCCTGTTTCCTTTACTTCTTTCAGAAATAGTGTATCTTTTATCTTTTAGACTTTGTATGTAGTATTCTTAGACCGTCTGTGAAACAGTGACACCAAATTCTGGGTAGAGTTGTATTTAAACTTCCGCAGTTTGTATTAAGATAAATTATTAGATTTTGTCTTTCGCTCAATTATTTTTGCTATTTGCGTGATATTTACTCATCACTAATAATGATTTAAAACTGAAAAAAGTTAAGTAATTAGAATAATTTGGCTTGCCTAGCTTTCACCTGTAGGTTCCATCACTGCAACTTTCCAGTACATGAAGATATGAGAAATCTGATGGAGATGACATTTTGTCATATACTTATGGAACCTATAAATAATGCCCATTAAACAATTATTTTGCTTTTAGCAAAAAAGAAAGTCAGTATCACTCTATCAGGGATTAGCCTGGTTTACATCTAATTATTATTATTGTGAATTTTACTTTGTAAGTTTATCTTGATTTGAGAAAGGGATAGAGATCCATGTGGATTGCATTTGACGTATTAATTTTATTAATTTCCTTTCCTCTAGGGGTACGGTTATCTGAAAAAATGCATGGTTGACATGTTCAAATGCATCAAAGACAAAGTGATTTAATGCATCTAACCATCCAAATTTCTCAATGAATGCACCCGTCAGAGTATAAATTATATATTTTTAATTTTTTTTTTGGAAAAATCGTGCAAATTAAAGAAAAAATTCCTGATAAAGATCTTTCAAGTCAAAAGGATTACTGGTTGAGAACTTTATTCGGTGAAATTCTACATACTAATTAAATAAGCATATCAGTCTACTTATCTTCTTTTACATGTGAGGGTTTAACCGATTTGGCGAAGATGAAACACTAAAAATTAAAATGAAGGACCAGCAGTAATTTTTATTGTTGATACTAAGGAAGAAGATAGTCTTAGGCCTCATTAGATCTGAATCTTAATCATTCAAATCTTAAATATTAAGTGCGTTTGTTTTTAAAGTCTGAATCTTAATTATTCACATCTTAATCATTAAATGTGTTTGTTTTTTTAATTCACAACCACGGTCTGAATAGATATGTATGATTAAGATCTATAACAGAGAATTAATTTCACTAAGATGCTATCACATATTCATTATTAATTGCCGCCGCCTATCATTATCAACTACCACCATGCCACCACTACCATACTCAACCACCACCACCACTACCACGCCACCATCATCTTCAATCATAGTCGCCACCATTATCGACCATCACCACCCACTATCCCCACCACTCCGACCACCATATATCATTTTTACCCACAATCAATACTCATCCAACTCAACTACCACAACTGACCACCCCATCAACATCAACAACCACAGCCGGCACTGCCCATCATTATAACCTACCACCACCCACCCACCATCCTCCTCAGTCACAAGTACTACCACCACCCGCCATTATTAACTATCACCGCCCACCACCACCATTCTCAATTATTCATCAACCAAAACTACCACTAACCACCGCCTCTAGTCGGCATTCACCCGTTAGCCATCACCACCACCAACTATCATATTTTAAAAAATTATATATTTTATTGATAAAATATTAAATTAGTTAGTATTTCATTTGAATTTTATGTTTATTTATTCTAATAAAGATAAATTTTATATATTCAGATGTTAAAAATCAAACAGTCTTAATTATTTCTATTCAGATCTTAATATACATCTTAGTATATTCAGAGATGTATTCAGATTAAGACGTCTTAATCTTGATACACATCTTAATATTCAGATGTGTATTAAGATTCAGACGTCTTAATCTTAAAAAAAAAAAACAAATGAGGCCTTAACCACTTCTCATTTTTTACTAGCTGATACATTTGGTATGTGCACCGTTTATGTTATTAATTTCTTTAACCTTTTAAATATTTATTTATTAATTGTGATAACACTTGAGGAGAGGCTAATGGTTGAGAATGTTTGGAAATGCCGCAGACGAAAAAGTTCGTTCAGATTAGAGCAGTTTTGATTATTGAGGTAATCAAAGAGACAACGTCTAGGCGATGACGCAAAATTTGGAAAGCTTGAATATATTCCATGTCGTTATACCAGGTTCTACTTTCTTAACTTTATTTATTATTTGTTTCTCTATTATTAACCTATTATTTTCTTATGAATCTTAAATTCTGTGAATGATAGGGTAAACATTTCATAAAAGCGATTACCTCAAAATATATCATGTATGCATCATGTTAATTATTACTATTAAATTTAACATATTTAATGGTTATAGTTCTTATTATTTGAAAAATGTAAATAATTAGTTGGCATATGGATATGTCACCTACATGAAATTATGTTAATTTTAATTTCAAGAAGTAGGGTGACATGAAGTATATTATTTGAGAAGAATTATCGCTATACTTAAAAGTTGTTCTATTGTTTTAAGATCATGAAATACAAAGTTATTCTTATTTAGACACTATTTTGAGTTTCATTAAAGGTTGAAGATCTGTAATAAATTTTATGTTGTTCTTGTGATGAAGAAACATAATATATCCTTGATTATTAGATTTCAAGTTTAAATATATGATAAATGTTACTTTATCATCTTAGATGTATTCTTTATATCATGTCGAAGTATACATATGATCGAGCCATACAAATATTACCTTGTGAGTTATATATATTAGTATTAATTTTTGTGAGCTTATGCTTCTACATGGTTAACATATACATTTATTGAAATTCATGAATTGACTTATCAAATGTGGAGTTATAGTACATGTGCGTGAATTATTTGCAACCTTAATAACTATATTTATATTTACAAGAGTATAATTGAGCTTATCAAGTTACGTGTTATATGGTATAAAATATTTGAGATTAATGTTTCTATTCAACTAATTCGAATATAAGAATATCAATCTTTAGTTTGTGGGAGCATATGACCGTACTTTTGTATTGGTTGGAGTATATATGAAAAACAATTTTTAACTAAATGAGAAAATAAAGGTGATATCAACTTAGTTGTAATTGTGTACACCTACAAATTATAACAATGACCGGAGTAAAAAAATACTATTAAAAGACGTTTCTTTTTCATTAGATATTGTTCATCTTCGTAGGTTCATACGATATTCAATCATTTTAACCTCGACAAAAGATTACAACCCATATTGATCATTCAAGGAAACAAACACTTTATGATATTATTTTAAAACATCGCATATTATAAGACTCGACATTCATGTGCCGAGAAACTAGTATATTATAAGCGTGAACACTCTAAGTCAAAGTTAATTTACCATAATATCCTTTAAAAATTGAGTGAGCATTTTACCCATCTATCACACTACATTATTTTTGCTATTATTGTACAAATATATAAATATACAATATTATAAGTTCTACGGTAAGTTACAATTAGCAAAACAACTCTCCAGTTTTATATGTACAATTAGCAAAAGCTCTCCAGTTTTATATGTACAATTAATTAGTGTTAATACATAGAATATGAGTACTTTTTATTGAGATACATTTGTTTTTGAATAATAAAAAAAATGGTCAGCAGGTAAAGAACTCAAGCAACGTGCAAGTAGTTATTTCGGGAATTTAAAGTCTAATGTAATATGTATGTTTGCCTGAAGAAAACTATCAGATATTCAAAGACTTTTATCATATGTGACTGTTGAGTTTTCTACATATTCTTAACGTATTTCTAGGCTTATAAATACAATTATGTCACGACCCGGATTTTTCCACCATCGGGAATCGTGATGGCGCCTACTCGTGAAAGCTAGGCAAACCGAGTGTTATAAATTCATTACCCTTTTTTCATTTTAATCCATTAACAATGAAGAATCGACATTTTGTAAATAGCGGAATTTAATAAGCGGAAGAACAGAATATAACATTTAATTATTACCAATACAAATTAAACATAACTACCCAGAATTGGCGTCACAATTTCACAGGTTGTCTAAGAATACTACAAATAAGGTCTGAATAGAAATACACGAATCTGTCTCTTAATAAGTAAAAATAGAAAAGAAATGATAGAAGGAGACGCCAAGGCCCGCGGACGCCTGCAGGACTACCTTGGGTTGCCTGTTGGACTGAAGGCAGCAACCTCACTGCGGTCCAAATGCTCCAGTACCAGGATCTGCACAGTACAGAGTGTAGTATCAACACAACCGACCCCGTGCTGGTAAGTGCCTAGCCTAATGCGAAGTAGTGACGAGGCTAGGACCAAACTACCAAATAAACCCGTGCAGTTAAATCATATACAACGAAAAATAAAAGCAGATAACTACAACTAAAGATGGGAGGGGGAAACATGCTGCGGGGAGTAACAGATAACAACAAAATACCAAAGAGGAATGTAAGGAAACCAAAATCCAATTACTAACAAGGATAATGAAAACAAACACAGAATTCACTTTCATTTCATATCTTGTTGCACGCGTGCAACTCGATTCCATTTCATATATCTCGTTGCAGGCGTGCAACCCGATCCCATTTCATATATCTCGTTGCAGGCGTACAACCCGATCCCATTTCATATATCTTGTTGCAGGCGTGCAACCCGCTCCCATTTCATATATCTTATTGCAGGCGTGCAACCCGATCCCATTTCATATATCTTGTTGCAGGCGTGCAACCCGCTTCCATTTCGTATATCTTGTTGTAGGCATGCAACAAGCTCCTATTTCATATATCTTGTTGTAGGCGTACAACCCGCTCCCATTTACAAATCAACATCAATCACAAAAGAATTCCGGCAAGGGAACAAGAATATAACAACAACATCCCATCAAGGGAGACAATATCGTAACAATAACATCCCGGCAAGGGAGACAATATCATAAACAATAACATCTCAGCAAGGGAGACAATATCATAAACAATATTATCCCGGCAAGGGAACCAACAATGATAATCAACACGTTAAGCATGCATAAATCTCAACGGAGTCACAACAATTACAACACTAGACCCACGGGCATGCTTGACACCGACATATAGATACTCGTCATAATGCCTATACATCGTACTCCACAATTAGCACATAGCAAACAAGACACAACTATTAATCTCTCAAATTAAGGTTAAGCCAAACATTTACCTCAAACTTCCACGACCAACTCAAGCCTCAAACACCGCTTTTCCTTTAGAATTCGCCTCCAAATTACTTGTATCTAGCCCAATTTAATTTAACAACATTAATAAATGCTAAAGAATTCATACCCAATGCTTAATTATAGGTTTTCTATCATTTTCCCCAAAAAGTCAAAAATCGACCCCGAGCCCGCTTGGTCGAAACTCGAGGTTCGGACCAAAACCCGATCACCCATTCGCCCACGAGCCCAAATATGCAATTAGTTTCGAAATACGACCCCAAAATGAGGTCTAAATTCCAATTAATCAAAAAGCCCTAACTCTACCCAAATTCCTAATTTCTACCATAAAACCCTAGATTTTTGGATGAAAATTGATGAAATGCAATGAGAAATCAAAAGGAAAAGGTTTAGAATCATATACCAATGCTTTGGGGAAGAACTTTTAATTCACTGGACAGGCCTTCTTCGCGTTCGCGAAGGGCCTGTCGCGTTCGCGGAGCTTTAGCTCGTCAAGCCATCGCGTTCGCGGGCAAGTGGCCGCGTTCGCGTAGAACAAAATCCCTTTCCCCATGTCCCGGCCAAAAGGCCTTCACGTTCGCGAAGGGTAGCACCCCAAGGCTTCGCGTTCGCGTCTTGTTTCTCGCGTGCGCGTAGAAGGAATTGTCCTTCAGCCTGATGCGAACACGAAGAACAAAACTCCAGAATACCAGAAATTGAAAACCTGCAATTTTTCTAAGTTTAAAAACCTTCCAAAACCTATCCGAAACTCACCCAAGTCCTCGGGGTTCCAAACCAAACATGCATACTAACTCAAAAACATCATATGGACTTACTCGTGCGATCAAATCGCCAAATTAACAGCTTTAACAACGAATTTAGCATCAAAATCAAAGAAAAATCTCATGAACACTTAAGTTTCAAATTTCACAATCGAGGGTCCGATTCACGTCATTTCAAGTCTGTTTCTTACCAAATTTTACAGGCTCAATTTAAACACCATATAAGATCTGTATCGTGCTCCGGAACAAAGATACGTGCCCGATACCATCAATTTCAAATACATTCAAATTTCCAAAAACTCTTAAAATTTCAGTTAAATAATTTTCTTCAAAAATTCATTTCTCGGGCTTGGGACCTTGGAATTCAATTCCGGGCATACGCCCAAGTCCCATATTTTCCTACAGACCCTTCAAGACCGTCAAATCACGGGTCCGGGTTCGTTTACCCAAAATATTGACCGAAGTCAACTTAAATTAAATTTTAAAGGTCAAATTAAGATTTTCATCAAATTTCCACATAAAGGAGTTCCGGATATATGCCTGGACTGTGCACACAAATCGAGGTGAAGAAAAAGGAGATTTTAAGGCCTCGGATAATAGAATTTAGTTCTAAAACAAGTGATGACCTTTTGGGTTATCACATTCTCCACCTCTAAAACAACCGTTCATCCTCGAACGGACATAAGAAGGAAGTACCTGAGTCGGTAAAAGATGGGGATAACGGCTCCGCATATCGGACTCGAACTCCCAGGTCGATGCCTCAGCAGGATGACCTCCTCACTAAACATGAACAGAAGGGAAACTCTTCGATCTCAACTGACAAACCTGCTGGTCTAGAATAGCTACCTTCTCCTCCTTGTAGGACAAGTCTTTGTCCAACTGGACAGTGCTGAAATCTAACACGTGGGATGGATCGTCATGATACTTTCAAAGCATGGACACATGAAACACTGGATGCATAACTGATAAACTCGGCGGCAACGCAAGTCTGTAAGCCACCTCTCCACTCGATCGAGAATCTCAAACGGGACAATGAACCTAGGGCTAAGGTTACCCCTCTTCCCAAATCTCATCATGCCTTTCATAGGCAACACCCGCTCACCGACCATGAATGCCAAATCACGAACCTTACGGTTGGCATAACTCTTTTGACTGGACTGAGCTGTACGAAGCCTATCCTGAATAATCCTGACCTTGTCCAAGGCATCCTGTACTAGATCTGTACCCAACAACTGAGCCTCTCCCTGCTCAAACCATCCAACCGACGATCGACACCGCCTACCATATAAAGCCTCATAAGGAGCCATCTGGATACTCGACTGGTAGCTGTTGTTGTAGGCAAACTCTGCTAAAAGAAAGAACTGATCCCACGAGCCTCCAAAGTCAATGGCACAAGCTTAGAGCATATCCTCCAAAATCTGAATAGTACGCTCGGACTGCCTGTCCGTCTGAGGATGAAATGCTGTGCTCAACTTAATCCGTATGCTCAACTCCCGCTGAACTGCTCTCCAGAAATGTGAGGTAAATAGCGTACCTCGGTCTGAAATGATAGACACGGGCACACCATGAAGACGAACAATATCCCGGATATAAATCTCAGCTAACCTCTTAGAAGAATAGGAGACTGCCACAGGAATGAAATGTGTTGACTTGGTTAGCCTATCAATAATAACCCATACTGCATCGAACTTCCTCTGAGTCCATGTGAGTCCAACAACGAAGTCCATAGTGATAACGCTCCCACTTCCACTCAGGAATCTCAATCTTCTGGAACAAACCACCAGGTCTCTGATGCTCATACTTTACCTGCTGACAATTCAAACACCGAGCCACATATGCAACAAT